>NW_026690880.1:0-300000 GCF_020826845.1 Diceros bicornis minor | reverse complement strand
TTTCCTTTTCTCCCGGGACTCGGAGCCCAGGCAGCGCTGCCTCGGTTTTCCTCAGAACAGGCCAGCCTGTCTCTCGTGGGGCGGCACGCAGCCTGCACGAAGGGAGCCTTCTGCTCTTGCCTGGCCGCCATGCGGGCCGTCGGGGTGACCGTGTCCCCGGGCCTCGGGGGTCTGAGCACGTGGAGGCTGGAGGGAGCCTGTCCCAAACCCCGAGGAGAGGGCCCAGGCCCCCTCGGGTCCTGCTGACCCATGGCGGAGGAGGCGACGGCGGGAGGCGGATCAGGGCTCTTCCTTTATCCCCTGGGGGATTGCAGCGACTGCGGGCGGGATGGATTTCTAGGCTGTATCTGAGGAACTAGCCAGCGTTGCCTTATTGGCTGGAGTGAAGGGGTTAGAGTCCACCAAATCTCTTCTCAAGAGTTGCACAGATAGAATCACAGAATATTAGAACTGGGAAATACCTTAGAATAGTGGTTCTTAGCTTGTTTTGGCACACATAGGCTAGGGGTCAGGGTATAATTGGCTTCATAAGCTGTTGAATTGCTCTTTTAACCATCCCTCCATCCCCAGGTCGAATTTGCCGTTTTTTCACTATTGCAAGGAAGTCCTCAGTTGATAACAGTGCATATCAGTCTCCCCTCTGTTTTCAGTTATTTTATTAGGATATAGTTCTGGGAATGAGAAATCCACGGACTTTCTGTTCAGAGAAACGCAGTCATGTACCAAGATTTCTGCACGCAATAGCAAGAGATCACAGTCTCCGACTTCCGTCTCTGGATCCTAGATTAAGCATAGGTGGTTTAGAAGAGGTGGGGATTAAAGTAGATCACCTCCTCTGTGTCAAATACTGGAGTTTAGGCACGTTCTATCCATTAACTTACTTAATTCTTAACTCAATGCCTGGTTAATTGTCGTCAAAACTCGATCAGGTGGATAATCTTATCTCCATTGCACAGATGAAGAAACAGACTGAGGTTCAGTGATTCACACAGTGGGACTCACACTTAAGCTTGCTTTACTCCAAAGCCCATCTTCTTTTCATTATACCCTTCTGACCTTTAAATCAGAATTATCAAGCACCTACTGTGTGCCAAGGCATTTTCTCCCTTACAACAGTTTTTCAATTAGGGATTAATACAGATAAGGATCTTAGTCTAGAGAAGTGAAGACATGATCAAGGAAACACATCTGAGTTGTGGGAACCTGATCTAGATCTCGTACTTCTACCTCCTGGTCCACAGCTTTGGCAGAGTAGGGATACAAATCCGGATTTGTCAGATTCCGAGACATGTTCTCAACCACTGTGATGCTTAAGACTAGGAAATTCTTTTACTTGCATTTGTTTTGTTTATACATTTAGGAATCTCCTTTTTATTTCTAGACTTCTGTCCTAGTCTAGTTGGGTATCTGGTTTTCTTTGAATGGCATTGTTTCAGTCTTGATTTTCGTTTCTGCTGCAGTTAGGAATCTAAGTAAACAGGAAAGCATGACTTTTCAATATGGTCTGAATGTACAGTTGGTGGGGTGAAGATGAACTTTCCTTGTAAAGCTTGTCCATCATAGCTTGCTATAATGAATTCTGCAAGTATTTTTCAGCAGTTAAGTCTTCATTAAGATAAAGATGCTGATAATTCATGATGTATACTGAATCTGTGACTACATTCATTTTCTCAGATAGTAAATGGATTGAAGATATTTGCTGGGTTCATGGAAGAACATGTAACCATTCGAAAAATAATCCTGATCCCCATAAACTGTATATGGTTAGGAGGCAAAGGAGAATA
Source organism: Diceros bicornis minor (assembly GCF_020826845.1). Taxonomy (NCBI): domain Eukaryota; kingdom Metazoa; phylum Chordata; class Mammalia; order Perissodactyla; family Rhinocerotidae; genus Diceros; species Diceros bicornis. Next base: position 298,216 of record NW_026690880.1, on the reverse strand, counting down.
TTCTGAAAACTATTCTCAGCTCATTTGGCACTTCTATTTACTTTACGGAATTACTACATTCTACAAAGTATTTACTGTCTTTTACACAGAATACTATATTTCTCACCATATTTTTTGAGATGTTTCAATCATATAGACAATCAATAGACAAATCAGTAAGCAAACTTTCCAGAGTTGTTCAATCTTTATATTTTGCCATATTTACTTTATACCTTGTTTGCAAGTAACATTACTAGTATGCTGAATTTATTGTTTTTCTTTCCTAGAGGTGTTATACTTTTGTTACGTATGTATGTATCCGTAAACAATATAGAGCATTACTTTACCTGTTTTTAAACTTTGTACAATGATATGATACTGTACCTATATTAGTTCAGAAGTGTTTTTAGTTGCTTAACATTATTTTTAAGTAGCCTTATTGATTGTTAATCTATTTTAATTGCTGTGTAGTATTCCATTGTATGAATATACCAGAATTTTTTTAACCATTTTCCTTTTGACAGACATTTAAGTTGTTTACATTCTTTTGCAATTCTATACAATGCTGCTATGAACTTTCTTATGCATGTTTCCTTATGTTCCTGTGGGAAAGGTTTTGGATATATACATAGGACTGGACTTCCAGGTGTTGGGTATCTTCAACTTTGCTAGAAATTGTTAATTTCTGTCCAAAGTGGTTGTAGCGATTTACACTCCCCCTAGCAGAATCCTCCATTAAGTTTTCATCCAAGATATTAGTGTACTCTAGTTTTACAGAAATGACGGTGCTTGCATCATTAAGGCACAAATTGCTTTGTTCATTTCTTTTATGCCTACATGCTTTTAAGTCCAACATAATTTTAGGGAGAATGATAAAGGAATAAGGTCTAGATTGAACTAAATACTAATTCTCCCTTCTGCTACTGCTATGTTCCCTCAAGTACAACCTTACTTCTTGTTGTGTTTGTACTTGTGATGGAGGCAGACCCTAATGAAGTAAATTGTTTGCTGATTTTTTTTATTGTTTTTGTGTCAATAGATTGTCCGAGGATTAAAAAGTAAGCAGCATTGTTTGTTGGAGAGCCCTACAGAAAGTGGGAAAAGCTTAGTCTTACTTTGTGCTGCTTTAACGTGGCAACAGTCTCTTCTTCGTGGTAAGTATTTGGTTGATATATTCAGGTTGATTATTGGGACTTGAAAAAAATATAATAAAGTATTTTTTATCCAGAATGATTCATTTAAAGAAATAGCAGTAACTAAGAATATACTTTTGGTCTTTCTTTTAATCCTCCCTGCTTGATATTTTAATAAGTCTCAATATAAACGAATACTCAAGTGGTTGTGTCTTTATTACATTATTAATCTTTGACTATTATCTTTTTGTAAGTTATGCAAATTGATGATAACTTCTCTATAAATGTCTCTGACATCATAAGTGTTTCTCTCCTGTCCTAATTTCATGCTACAGATAGGGTGACCAACTTGTCCAGATTTGCCAGGTACTTTCCCAGGTTTAGCACTGAAAATCTTACAGCCTGGGAAACCTCCCAATCCTGGGCAAATTCGAGTGGTTGCTCACTGTAGCTGCAGAAGATCATTAATGTTTGTTTAACTAGAAATATTATAAATAGAGGTTCTTTCACTTTTAGGGAAGCCAGCGGATGAAAGCTTAAGCGAAAAAGCTGAAGTACCCTTGTCACCTCATTGTACGTGCCACTCAAAGAATTTTACAAAGGATGGCGAGGACCGAGGAACTTCACGTCATTTCAACAGTCCAAATACACCACGTTCTGAAAGAAATGGCATTTCGTCAACTTGTCAAAGTAGGTTATATTTTTGCCTGGGTCTGTTGGTATGTGTAATAGGAACCTTCATTACTGTTGTTATGAGACCTAATTTGATAAATTTGATGAGAATAATTGGTTAGGTACCTCCATCTAATTTCTCTGGAATTATTTTTAGATAACACAAGAGTGGTCAGAAATCCTTGGACTACTTTATTATTGGCTTGGTTTTTAATTGATTTGCACATTTTGCTAGCTTAAATCATTTTTTGAAGCAAGCAAGGAAAAATAAATGATATTCAGAAATTGCTGTTATTTGTAGGCAGGATTGTTAATTATAGGTTAGAGTTTTAGAAAACATTGATTTGTATTGTAAGACAAAATCTACTTAGCCTCATTCATTCTTGATAAGTTTGCATGAACTTCTGAAGCCAGTATCCTGCATGAGGATGAGATATGTTTTAGGTATGATCCTTGACTAGTTCTAATTAGGTTTATTTAAGAGAAATATATTGAGTAACATAAGACTATTCATTTTTAAAAAATATTTCTCTGGCTTTGACTATATGGAAAAGATTGATCGTTATTTGTCTAAGCCAGAAACTTAGGAGACATCCTGTGCACGTTGCTCTACCTTATTTCTCCGTGCAAATCTCTATCTCCATTGACAACTCCCTGGTCCAAACTACCATCTCTTGTTTAGAGCATGCAATAACTTCTTTTCCTGCTTTCCCTCATGCCATTCTTTAACTAATCACTGGCAGGGAGAAAAGAGATGGCCATGACTGACTTAAGTCTCAACAGTATCCACTTCCTAAAATCAAGAATGGAGTCATCTTCCTCTAAAGCACATGACTATGTGTGGAGCAGGGTGGCTGCAGGAACCCAAGTGTGATTCTGTTAGGAGTGAGGAAGAGGAGATGGTATAGTTACTGGAGAGGTGACCAATAGTGTTTTCTACACTATTTTGACCCTTAGCCCTTTTGACTTTCTTTCCATTCCTTCAAAGGAACATGCTTTCTTCTGCCTCAGAGACTTTGCTTGTGTTAGTGTCTCTTCTGAGGAAAGTTACATCTTCAACTTGTTATCCTCTTCTTCCATTAGGTGTTGCTTAAATGTCGCTTCCTTGAGGGAGCCATACTGACCTTTCCGTTAGATCAGATTTGGTTTCCCTGTTATTTTGTGTCATCTCACTGTGTTTGTCTCCTTGACAGCACTTGTCTGTGAAGTTTTTATTATCCATGTGTCTGTGTGCATCTTTTATTAATCTCTGCTTCCCCTAGCAGACTGTGTTCTCCATGAGGTCAGGAACCATGTCAGTTTGCTCACCATTGTAACCCTGGAACCTAGCAGAGTGCTTGACATATAGTAGGTGCTAGATAAATATTTGTTGAGTGAATGAATGGAGTTGATTTTGAGCTAATTATAAGAACTCTGGTTTACAATATTTTATACAACCTGTATGATTTTTAGAAAAGCTTTATTGAAATATACTTGAGAAAACAAACTGCATTTATTTAAATGGTATGCTTTGATAAGTTATGACCTCCACCATAAGGTGTACCTCCATGAAACTTTCAGTCAGCGTCAAGATAGTGAACATATCCATCACCTTCAAAAGTTTTCTCATACACCTTTGTTATCCCTCCTTCCCACCCCTCTGTGACTTACTCTCTCCAAAGAACCACTGATTTGCTTTCTATCACTATAGATTAGTTTGCATTTTCGAGAGTTTATATAAATGGAATCAGACAATTTGTACACTGATTTTGTCTAGCTTCTGTCACTTAACATAATTCTTTTGAAATTCACCCATGTTGTGTGTATCAACAGTTTGTTACTTTGTGTTGCTGAGTAATGTTCTGTTCTGTGGATATACTACAAATTGTTTATCCAGTCAGGTGTTGATGTATATGTGAGTTGTTTCTAGTTTTGGGCTATTACAAATAAAGCTGCTATGAACATTTGTATGTAAGTCTTTGTTATGGACATGTGCTTTCCTTTTTATGGGCAAATACCTAAGAGTGGAGTGAGTGGATCACTTATGTTGAACTCTTTAAGAAACTTCCAAATTGTTTCCCAAAGTGTTTATACGTTATACCATTTTACATTCCCACCAGCAGTGTCCAAATGTTCCCATTTCTCTATATCTTTGCTTACACTTGGTATGGCCAGTCTTGTCAGCCATTCTAATAGGCATGTAGTGTTGTATTTCATTGTGGTTTTAATCAACATTTCCCTGATAACTTATGATGTTGAGCGTCTTTTCGTGTGCTTATTAGCCATCTGTATATCTTCTCTGATAAAATGTCTGTTCGAATCTTTTGCCTTTTTTTTTCTTACTGTTAAGTTTTGAGAGTTCTTTATATATTTTGCATACAAGTGTTTTTCTATCAAATATAGTTTTAGGTTTTACTGTTAAGTCTAAAATCCATTTCGAGTTATTTTTGGTATATGGTGTGAGGTATGGATCCAAGTTCATTTATTTTGCCTATGGATATCTTATTGTTCAGCACCATTTATTGAAACGGCTATGCTTTATCCACTGCATTGCCTTTGTGCCTTGGTAAAAAATCAGTTGTCAATATATACACAACTTGCATTTTAACATCATTGTGAGTTAGGGCTGTTTAGAATAATCTCTTGAAGCATCAGATGCGTTAAATCAGGGTTGTATTCTTTATATTTTTAAACAAACTCTTTAATAAGATATAAGCTAAATACAGAAAAGCTTACAAATCCTAAGTGTATAGCTTGATGAATTTTCACAAAGTAAACACACTCGTGTATCTACCACCTAGATAAAAATAGGACATTCCCAACACCCTACAGCCCCTTCTCATGCTCTTTTCTAGTCACTATCCTTTCTCTGCACAGGTATTTGTTCTCCTCCCTTCTGTCACCATTGATGAGTTTTGCTCTTTATAGAAATGGAGTGATATCGGTACTCTTGAGTCTGCGTACTTTTGCTTAACACTGTATTTTGGGGATTCATTTGTGTTGTTTCATATAGTAGTAGTTCTTGTTGTGGTATATTATTTCCTTCTATGAACATATCACAGTTTATTAATCCATTCTGCAGTTATTAGACATTTGGATGGTTTCTCCTTTAGGCTTTTAATGCTTTTATGAACATTCTTGTTCATACTTTTGCAAATAGGTAAGTATTTTCTGTTGGATATATCCCTAGGACTGGCATTGCTGGTCATAGTGTATGGATATGTTCAGCTATAGTAGAGACTGCCAACATTTTCCAAAGTGGTCGAACAAGTTTATGCAACCCCTTCACTACATCCAGTAGTATATGGGAATTACGTTGTTCAGCATTCTTGTTAACACTGGATATGTACAGTCTTCTAAAATTTTAGCCATTCTGGTGCATGGACGGTGTTCTCATGAGTTTGAATTGGTATTTCTCTGGTGACTAATGAGGTTGAGAATCTTTATATATGTTTATTGGTCATTTGAATATTCCTTTTAGTGAATTGTCTATTCAGATTGCCCGTATTTCTATTGGGTTGTTTCTTACTGATTTCTATGAGTTTTTTTTTTTTTAATATCTTCTGGCTATGTCTTGTTTCTTTATAACTTTGTATTTTAAAGACTTAACCCCTCCAATAAGCTTCCTGCAAACGTCCCTGCTATAGAGAACAGGAAGATAAGCCTTTTTGTATATGCAAATAATATGTTTTTTTTTTTTAATGAACTGGGGTATATCTCATTTGGCACATGGCAGTTCAGTTTTTCTAAAATTAAATTATTGTTTTTGGTAGACGTTCCTGGCCTTTAATGGGCCCATGCAAATTTGCCCCTTGATTTATTTGGGACAGGGTTTCTCAAAAGTGGCACTATTAAAATTTGAATGGGATAATTCTTTGTTGTGGCAGCTGTCCTGTGCACTGTAGGATGCTTAGCAGCATCTCCCAGGCCTCAACCCACTAGAGGTTAGTAGTACCTACCCCCCACTTTGTGACAACCAAAAATGTTTCCAGAAGTTTCTGAATGTCCCTGGGGTGGGAGGTGGGCGTGTTAGAATTGCCCCGGTCTAGAACCTCTGATCTAGATTTGTTTTGTGGGTATTTTACCAGTTTGCCAGGAAATTACAGAGCTCAAAATTATGTATGTTTTCTAAAATACATATGGAAATACGAAGGACTAAGGATAGCCAAGATATTTTTTAAGCAGCAGGTCAAGATGAGAAGACTTGATCTATGAGATATCCTGATTTATTATATATAAAGCTATAGTAACTAAAGCACTTTGGTATTAGCACGGTGTTAGACCAGTGGAAAAGAGTAGAGAACCCAAATCCAGTTCCACGTGTATCCAGAAACTTGATTTCTTTTAATAGAAGTGCTCTTACAGAGCAGAGGGCAAAGGAGGGGCGTTTCTTTAAGTGGTCCTGGGACTATTAGATATCAGAATGGAAAAAATTCAAATTGGAACCCTACTTTACTCCGTACACAAAAAGCCATTCCAAGTAGATTAAAGACCTTGGCATGAAAGGCAAAACTATTAAGATGTAAGAATATAGTGGTTTTCAAACGATTTTCTTAAGAGTCTTAGAAAAAACATGGCTTGTAGTGGGAAGGGGACAGTGGATCAGGGAAGTTCTAGGTCTTGCGTGCTCTTTTGGAAATTTTAAACGCTATTTCTTAAAAAACTGTAGTCCTCCTCAGAAAAGGCTTGAAAACCCGTGCTGTGTAGCATAGATAGCCTTCTGTGTTTGTGCAGACTCAAACTTGTTTTTTCTTTGAAAATAGTATTGGACTTGCTTATAGGGCTTTCTCCCCTAATAGTCTGTAAATCCTTCAAGGCCAGGGACTGGTTTTTTTACATTGTTTTTCCATGGGGTCTGGAATTGTATGGACTCAATAATATAAATGCTTGTTAAATGAATTCAAGCACTGGGAGTGGAGGGAATGTATAGAGAAGAGCAGAGAGGAAGGAAGGTACTTTGAAGAACACTCTCATTTACAGAAAGGGAGAAACCACTGTATTGGAATAGTTAAGAACCGTGTTACGGACATTAAGGGAAAGCAAATGCATTTTTTCTGTTGCAAGAATACAGAGTGTTATGTTTGGCTGTATATCTAGAGGTTATACTTATGGATTTTAGAATCAGACAGCAGGAGTCAGTCATATCTAGGCTCTGCCTCTTACTAGCTAAACAATATTGGGCATGAACTTGACTTCTTTAAAACCTAGTATTCGCACTTATAAAATGGGAATAATATTATTAGGTGATTTAAGAGGTCATTGATGACCTTGAGATAGAGCTTTCCGGATTGTGGGATTAAAAGCTAGATTATAGGAGCTTGATTCTACTATATTGTTAAGCCTAAAGAACATTGAGAAGCTTAGTAGGAAACAAACATTGAGACACTGTAAAGAATGACTTTTATAGAGATGAAATACATTTTCTTGAGAGAATCTTAGAGTTATATTTTTTAAGCCACATTATTGGCAGTGGTCTACAAAAACATAAAGCTACAATTGGACTTTCCTGTTGAAAGTATATTTCTCAAAATGTTTGCTATATCTTTGTTAAGGTAAACTGAGTGGTAAAGTGCTTTTAAACATGTTGAGCATTTCATGTTTTAAAGTATGTTATGAAATTTTTAGAAATAAATCATACATCTTGATTCCAATATTTTTCTAGAAAAATTTCCTGGAGCAACCCCTGATGGCCTAGCGGTTAAAGTTTGGCACGCTCCGCTTCGGCGTCCCAGGTTCAGTTCCCAGGCGCGAACCACACCACTCATCTCTCATTGACTATGCTGTGGTGGTGGCTCATGTAGAAAAACTAGAAGGATTTACACGTAGAATATAGAACTATGTACTGGGGCTTTGGAGGGGAGAAAGAAGAGAGGCAGATTGGCAACAGATGTTAGCTCAGGGCAAATCTTTCCAAGCAGGGAAAAAAAAGAAAAAGAAAAATTGCTTAAGTGTAAGTTATTTATACACATTTTTTATGACTTCTTATATAAGACTCTCCTGAAAAAAACTATACTGGCTGCAAAGCTATCTGCCGATAAACAGGCATCCATATGGAGAGATGAAAATGGTGATTTTCAAGTAGAGAAGAATTCAACCCTTATAAACTACACAGCAGGTAAACAGAATTTGTTGGCAGTGAAATATTCCCGTTAGTTCTAGTAGAACAAGGTAGCCAAGCATCAATCAAGATTTCAGTGGTGCTTGTAGAGTGTAGATGGGTCATGTCACAGACGTAAATTGTAAATTATTGTAACTTCATTTTATATAGTTACTCATTACAAAGGAGTTTATTATTATACTAGATTATTGAGGCTAACATCATTAAAATGAAACTGCATGGTGCTTTTTTATATAAGAGGAATTTGACAGAAAAGTGTTTACTTAAGGCACATACTGATAGTATAGCTACTTTTTACTTTTAATTCTTCTGTTGTTTTGATCTAATAATGGCATTTTGGGGGGTCAAAATAGCTTTTTTTAGAAACCTTGATACAACCATATGCTGTCTTCAAAATCTTACTTCAAATAAAGCAATAGAGGCAAGTTGGAAGTAAAAGCATGGAATACATAAACAAAATAATAAGGGAATTATGGTGCCAGTTATCAACGGATTGCCCCTGTGTAACAACATCAGAGTGTTGGCCTCTATTGTCTGTTCTGCAATAATGGAGCTGCACCCAGTAGACATTTCTCTTTTGCACCTGGCAGGGGCTAAGCTTTGTCAGAGAAGGTTTAGGACAAAGGGCCTTCCTTCCTAATTCCAGGGTGCTTCCATTCTTTTCTTTTTCTTTCTCCTGCAGTACAACCAGCAGTGGCATAATTCAGGGGTGTCTACAGGGACTCACCCACAGTGGGTGATCCACAGTGGATTCAGTGGATCCCCTTGCATGGCTTAATAAGGAGAGTGAGTGACATCCCTGCAAGTGGAATCCCAGTGAATCCAGTTGGCATCCCAGCCTCAGCCTACCTGCCCCTGGGAGGGGACAGGGCTTTCCTGTTTGCCAGTCTCAGCCTGCTGTTCCCTACCTGCTGAGCTCTGCCCTGACCAGGGACCGGTACTGGCCTTGGGAAACATGACAACATTCTCTACCATCCCTCTGCTGCAATCATTCCTTCTCTAACAAGGCCTGAAGGCAGCCTGGTGAGGGGGTCTTCTCCCAAAATTGTTTCTTTCTTAACTACTCTACTGTAATTCTGGGCTATTCTATATAGTTCCCTTTAAAGGTTAATGGTTAATTGTTCATTATATAAACTGTCCCTGCTCAATCTATTGGTTGGTTTCCCTGTCCTGATTGAACACTGATTCTTATCATTATATATTATTTTATAGAGTGTTAGTGCTAAGGGGAAAAATGAAAGGGGAACAAGTTGGATAGGGAGTGTCAGGACAAGAGGATAGTTTATATTTTAAATGACATGGTCAATACAGCCTCACCAAGATGACATTTGAACACAGAATTAAAGATAGTGAAGAAGATGAGGCATGAAATCATCATGTGGAAGAGGATTCCAAGTGGAAGGAACATAGAGTGCAAGTCTACAGGTGGGAGAGTGCCTGGCATGTACCAGGAGCATAATGGAGGGCAGAGGTACAGGGGATGACTGGCCAAAGATGATGTCAGAGGGAGTGTGTGACCAACTGTGTGGGGCTTGAGGTCCATCATAAGGACTTGAACTTTCCCCCTGAGAGAAATGGGGAGCCCCTGGAGAGATTTCACAATGTCAGGGTGTGACATCTGGTTTTAAAGGGTCACTCCAATTGGTGCATTGGGGATAGATTGTGGGTCAAATATAGAGGCAGAGAAACCAGTTATAAGGATACAGAGATAATCCAGGTCAGAACAATGGTGCAATGTGGTCCACCCAGCCATCAGGGAGTAACAGGGTGTGGACTTACATACCCACCGCAAGCAAAGATAAAACTAGTCAAAATACGTGATATGATTATTTCGCTTATGATCAGTCTACATATGCAGTGGGTGAAAGTCCACCAGGCCAGAGAAAAGCAACCTTGGTGTAAAGAAAAATTCTAAGGCACTGTAAGTCACACCACCTGCAACAATCACAGATTCTAGAATTATTTGAGATACCAAGACAATGAGGAGGGAATAATCTTTTCAAAAAGTAGTGCTGGGACAGGTGGATATCCACATGTGAAAGAATAAAGGTGAACCCCTACCTCACACCATATACAAAAATGTTACATCTTCTTACCATCAAAGATGTAAATGTAAGACCTAAAACTATAAAACTCTTGGAAGAAAACATGGCCCTGGATTAGGCAATGTTTTTGTAATTATGGCACCCAACACATAAGCAACCAAAGGGAAAACAGATCAATTCAACTTCATCAAAAGTAAAACTTGAGTGCATTGAAAGACACGATCAAAAAAGTGAAAAGACGACTCACAAAAGGGGAGAATATGTTTACAGATCTTTACATATCTGATAAGGGTCTACTATTGAGAATATATAATACGTTCTCATCTCTCAACAATAAAATACAAATAGCACAATGAAAAATGGGCAATGCATTTGGATAGGTATTTCTTCACAAGAAATATATGCCTGCCTGGTGCTGTGCTGTCCCTGCCTGAGGCTGCAGTTCCTGTGCTGGCCATAAGGTGGCAGCCTCCTGTGTCAGTGGTGCCCACTGAGCTTTGCTGGAGCAATTGGGGAAAGGAGGATTCATGCAGAAGTCATGCTGACCCTCCGCCTGCCTCAGGACCCACTTGCACTTCCTAATACTAGTGTTCCTCTTCACCATCGGAGTGGAGCAAAAGCAGGAAGGAGGGATCCAAGATGCTCCTATTTGTTCATTCAGCAGCTACGTGCCAAGCACTCACCCTGGGCCAGGAGCCCTGGTGGGCCCAAGGGTGGTGCTGAAATGTACCCAGTGGTCCCTGCCCACCAGGAACTCAGTCTGGAGGCAGATGCACAAAAGCACAAAATCAGAGACACGTGAAAGAGAAGAGCATGAACTGGAATGAAAATAAAGAGTGTCCTGCAGGGAGGGCTGGGGTCTCACTGGGTAAGAGGGTCTGAAAGGCCTGACTGAAGTGACATTTGCTGTGACTAGAATGACATGAGGACCCAGCGCTGCACTCACCTGTGATCAGCGTGCCAGGGAGAAGGCACTGCTGGTGTGGAGACACCCAGGCAGAAGTGAGTTTGGCCAGAGGAGGTTAGAGAGTTGGGCACTGTGGCTGCAGAGAGCCTGGAGGGGAGAGGAGGGAGAAGGGTAGGCCAGCCCCGGGAACTGGGAGATAGTGTGAGGTGTCTCCTCTTCTCTGACAACTCTGCTCCCCACCCTGCATCTTTAAACCGCAAATATTCGCTCTGTCTCCATCTCTGTGGACCAGGAATCCTGCACAACTGAGCTGGAGCCTCTGCTCATCATGTCTTCCAGGTTGGGGCTGTGGCCTCCACTGAGTCTGAACCAGGATGAGATGTGCTGTCAAGCTAACTCCTGTGGGCTCGGTCAGGATCAGCTTCACTGAGAGCCCGGCTCCTTTCTGTCTGTTGGCCAGGGCACTCCCTTGGTTTCTTCTGTGTGGGCCTCTGCATAAGGGAGTTCAGGACATCCATGTATGTCCCAAGGTCCAGGGGTCAGACAGACTGAAAGAGGGGAGCAATGGGAGAGGGTAGAGGGAACACAAGAGAGTGAGTGAGAGAGAATGACAGCCTCGGTGGTGGAAACTGGGAAGGTTCGTCCTGTCACTTGTGCTGGGTCTGCTGGTCAGAGCCAATCCCTAAGCTATCATTGGTCCACAGGGATGTATAAAACAGGCAGGGATATCATCCTTGCAGGGGCAAGCTGACCTTGAGTCGATTGTCCTGGTGGTGAAAGTCTCCCTTCCAACCTGGGCTCATCCTATTTTGAGCTCAGATCCTCCTACTTGGGAGTGTTGCTCTTCGGGGCCCGGGTGTGCTCTCCTGGGATCCATGGGCTCCTGTCCCCTCCAGGAGGGAGATGTACACTGAGGGGGCTGAGGCCAGAGCAAGCAGGGACCACTCCACCCTCCCAGCTCCTTTGCTTCCTTCCCCAGGAGGGCTGAATCCTCAGGAGCCTCTCCTCACTGCTCACCATCTTCTCTGCTTTGAGAGCACCTCGTTTCAGCCTCTGAAGAAGACCTGGGGAGAAGTTTTCAGGTGGGAAGGCCTCTCTCCATGGGAGCCCCAGAGTGGACAGGGATGTTTGAAAGGGCTGGGCATTGTCCCCTCAGTCAACTTGGACTTCCTGGGAGGCAGCAACCGCTGGGGGCAGGGCCTAGGCTGGTGGCAAGTCTCTAAGCATTCCCACAATGCCCATCTTCCTGGTCTCTCCTGATTGGGAACAGGCCTGCACAAGTACAAAACCTTTCAGACCCCCTGGGGTTATGTGCAGCCCATCAAGGCCGCTGTGTCTGTCTCACTGTGTGGTTGTCCCATGAGCATACAGATGCACACAGCTGAATGGGCACATTCACACACGTGCACACACACGTGCATACAAACGCAAAGGACTGAACCGGTGAACACTGCCTGTTAAGGGCACTCCTCAGTTTCCACTTAATTCCCTTAGAATTCATTCTTTTACTCTAATAAACGTTCATTGTCTTTGTAATAAAAACCTTTGCAAAGAAAAACTAAATAATGTACTTCAGTCCAAAGATGAGTGATAAATGGATAACATTAACCATGTGATTTTAATCTTGCTAGAATTATAAGAGGAATAGAGGCACATTCTATCAAGTTGAAACATCACGCAGGCCCCTAAAGGAGAACAGAAGCGAGTGGCAATTCCCATCCCCAGAGGTGAACCCCATGGACTATTTGGTGCGTATCTCTCTGGCTCTGTCTCTCTCTTTCTGTCTGTCTGTCTCTGTGTCTCCCTCACACACAGATTCATTTTCGTAGATGTGTGTCTCCCGGTTGATATCACATATACGTGGTCTTACAGATGGGACAGAGGGATCCCATCGCCTCGCCATGGACAGTAGCGTTCCTTCTAATTGCTTGCTATTGCAACCAGTGCTGTGATGAATAGTCTGGAAAATACATCTTTGAAAATTTGGGCAGGAATTTCTGTGGGGTGAAGTCCTGGGATCAGCATCGCCAGCATAGGCTTACCCCTGGGGACTGCGATGTGTCCTGCAGGCTGGTCTCCAGAGACGAGTGTCCTTTCACACTTGTCTCTAGGGGTCTACTGGGGCCTCTGCTTCCTCACATTGTCAGCAGGGCTGGTCGTCACCACACTGGAACCCAGCCCATCTGATGGGGCCCAGTGCCCTCTCCCCAGTGTCTCCATTGCGCGTCTCCTCCTCGGGAAGCTCGAGCATCTCTGACACATGCTGCCCCTGTGTATCACGTCTCGTTGGCGTTCAATGTGTTTGCTCTTTATCTCTTTTTAAAACTCTGACTTTCGAGCATTTTTTTGGACCCCAAGGATGCGTAACCTTTCCCTGGCCTTCTGTTATGAGGAATACTTTCCGGTTTGTGGTTTGTCTTTACAGCTTTCTACCCTTTCTTGTTTTTGTTTTGGCCGCAAGAAGAGCAACGCGTTTCGTGTATGGCTTCTGGCTCTGGTGTCCCACTTAGAACAGCAGTCTGTACCCCAAGATTATACACATATTTACCAAAAGGGCTTACTTTGATACATCAAATCTAGACTCCATCTGGGATTTTCCTATCAAATTAGAGAAATTCTATTTCAAATAAAAACAGAAAAGGAAAACCTATCAGGCCGTGTGAAAATAAATGGGCAGAAAACACATGGCCACCTGTGGCATGATTTCACTTATAGGAAACATCCTGAACAGATTAAAAAAAAAAAAGTGACAGAAAACAAATTAGGGCTTGCCAGGGCCTGAGGGAGAAAGTGGGAGTGAGTGCTTTTAGAACAGGGTGTTCTTTTGGAGAATGAAATATTCTAAACCCATACAGCGGTGATGGCTGCACAGCATGGTGAATGTACTTAATGCTCATGAAGTGTACAATTTAAAATGAAAAACATTAAAGTGTTAAAAGACGAAAGTGAAATTTATTTTAAATAATCAAGATATAAACAATAAAAAAAAATCAATGAAAGAAACCAAGAAATAGAGAAACACAATTAGGAGGGTGGGAAGGAAATTTGTGGTAAGGGAATAGGTGGACCAGGTGGGACTGGAGGTGCTAATGAGGGAGGGTCCTGAGCCAGCTCTCCCAGGCCACAAAGATTGGCCTCAGCTGCCTCCTTGTCTCCTGCAGGCGCCTGTGCAAGGGATGGCTCTGCCTGCACTGAGGCTGGGCCCTCAGCTGCCTCCTGTTCTCCTGCAGGAGCCTGTGCAGTGGATGGCTCTCCCTGCAAGGAGGCTGGGGCCTCAGCTGCCTCTTGTTCTCCTGCAGGGGCCTGTGCTGGGCATGGCTCTCCCTGCACAGAAGCTGGGTCCTCAGCTACCTCCTGTTCTCCTGCAGGAGGCTGTGCAGGGGATGGCTCTCCCTGCACAGAGGCTGGGGCCTCAGCTGCCTCCTGGTCTCCTGCAGGAGCCTGTGCAGGGGATGGCTCTCCCTGCACGGAGGCTGAGGCCTCAGCTGCCTCCTGTTCTCCTGCAGGAGCCTGTGCAGGGGATGGTTCTCCCTGCACGGAGGCTGGGGCCTCAGAAGCCTCCTGGTCTGCTGCAGGACATGGTGGATATGATTGTTCTCCCGGGTTCGAAGCTGGGTCCTCTGGTGGCTCTGAAGGTTTTATCACTGTCACTGCAGAACTTCTCCAGGTAGCTACTGATCCAGTCCTGTGCAACACCGGGGCCTCCATCGGGGAGATGGATGGAATATCACCTTCCACCAGCTCCACGCTGATCTCCTGTCTGGAGCTCTGCAAAGACAGTACTGGTTCTGTCCCAGAGACATCAGAGCCCTGCCCAGCTGTCCTTGCTGCTGCTTCTGCCCTCTGGAACTAATTCTCCCAGATCAGGCACACACCTGTGTCTGCACAGTATTCCACCCCTGAGGAAAGACCTACACCTCAGGGGCTTGGGATAAACCTCAGGCAGAAGGGCGCCACCCCCGCACTCCACGTCCCACCCAGCCGGCCTTGACCTGGGCTTTCAACCTGACTGACCCCTCCAGGCTTCTAACACCTCACCGACTGCTCCTGCTCATGTTGGTCCACCCACATGAACCCGCCCTTCCAGGCACACATGGGGAGGGGATGTAGGGCTGCCCAGATGGGACCACAGTGGTAGCCTGGTTTGGAATGGCCTTCTCTGGGCCTCCCGGTGTTATCTTCCCATCCCTCCGGGTAAACGGCCAGAGCCGTCGGCCGTGAGAGGGGCACCAGCATCTGCATCGGTCTTTGGGGGCTTTCCTGGGGCTCCGGCCCCTGGTCATTGGGAAGCAACAACTAAACATGTTGCTCCTTTTAGACAAGTGCTAGACAAGTGAGCTCACTTGGGGGCTGTGTTTAGGATGTGGGTGCCTAGTTACCAGGGTTCCAAGTTCTGTTGGGCTCTGTGAGGTCACTTCCTGGGATCCCCTTACCTAAGCTTCCTCCTCACACAAGACCGTCCTAAGGGCACCCCGGGCTGCTGACTGCTCACTCTCCAACTCCATACCCTGTCCAGACACAGTCAAACCAACACAGTCCACCCCACAGCCTCTGGGGAGGTCTGGACGCAACCGGGGCCCCAGCTTTGAGGACACAGAGTTGAATTCAGTCCCGATCCTGCTTCTTGCCAGTGATGTCACCCTGGACAACGTTGCGCCTCTCAGGGCCTCCCCTCTCAGGGTCTCTCCTGTGTTCATGTCCCTCTCTGTGTAGTGGGGGTCATTCTAGCATCTACTTCCTAGGGATGTCATCAGGTGTATAGACCTAGAGATCCCTTCAGAGTCTGTGAATCCTGTGGGCTTCTCCCACACGTAGCTCCTGCACAGACTTGGCAGTGCAAGGATTACAGAAAGGGCTGGTTGTGGCAGAGAATTCAACACAAAGACGCTTGGGTCTGCAGGGCGCCTGGGAGAGGCACTTCCCCTCTTGCTTGTTTCCCAGTGTCCCTAAGGAGGGTTGAAATGAAATGAGGTTCAGACATCATCTCCTTCTGGCTCGCAACCCTCCAGGGCCTCCTGTTATGTTTAGACTCAGGTCCAAGTGACCGAGTGGCGGTCATCTCAGCCTATGTGGTGGGCAGCCCTCACAATGGCTCCCAGCGTTCCCGCTTCCTAGGCACACATCCTATGGAATCCCCGCTCCTCAATGAGAATGGACTTTGCGGCTGGCTTCTAACCAATAGAATAGGGCCGAGTGATGGGACGTCACTTCCATGGTTGGCTTAACGAAAAGTCTGTGACTTCTGCCTGGTTCTGTCTCTCCTGTGTTCATTCTCTCTCTCTGTCTCTGTCTCTTTCTCTGTCTCTGTCTCCCTGTCTCTGTGTCTCTGGCTGTCTGTATCTCTCTTGGTCTCTCCCTATCTCTCTGTCTCTCTCTTTGTCTCTCCTCTCTGTCTCCTTGTCTCTGTCTGTGTCTCCTCTCTTTGTCTCCCCTACCCATCTTTCTATCTCTGTGTGTCTCTGTCTCTCTTTCTCTCTCTCTTTCTGTCTCTCTGATCCACTATTCAGGAGAAGCCAGATCAGATATTATGAGCTTCCTTCCCTATGGCACCCCCTAATGGAAAGAACTGGCAGAGGGTCCCAGCCCACAGACAGAAAAGGCCTGAAAACCCCCATCCAAACTGAATCCTACCACTGCCCCGATACTTGTGAATGATCTCTGAGATGGATCCTGCCTCTATCGAGCTTCAGTTGAGAACACAGCCCAAGCCTCCTGCTAGACGTTGATGGGGAGCCTCCCAGCTGACCTAAACCTGGACCCTGGTAGAAACACTGTTAGATGCTGAATGATAGGTATTGTAAGTGCTAATTGAGGCTAATGCTGTCACCCAGCATAGACAGCTAGTACCTCCTTCCAAGCCTGGGTCTGGCCCTGCCATCCTCTCTCCCTCACTTCTCTCCTCCCCAGCTCACTCTAGCCACACTGGCTCTTTTCTCACCTCCTCTCTCGTCAAATTCTCTTCTGCCTCCAAGTCTCTGTGCCTCTGAGCTTCCCCCCGGCACACTGTTTGCAGACAGATCCAGGGCTGGTTCCTCTTGTCCTTCTGCTCAGGGCACAAATGTCCCCAGGGTGCCCTTTACACCCACCTAGGGGTTCCAGGCCCTCCCTCCTCCAGCACCCTGCTTCATTGCCCTGTAGCATCTGCTCTTCTTTTTCGCATGGGTTTGCTCATGATTTTGTCCCTTCCACCTCCAGGCTGTGAGCTCCTGGAGGACAGGGACCATGTGGGTGCTTTCAGCACTGCCCTCAGGACTAACATGGGCCCTGCTCAGGGTGAGTGCTGGGGCCACAGTAGCTGACAGAATCATGAGAGAATCTCAGAGTCCCCTCCCGCCTCTGAGCAGCTCCCATTGTGGACGTGGATGCCAGTAATCAAAGGTGCCTGTTGCTTTGGACAGGGGAACACCTAGAACGAGCCCTGGGAGTCCCTTCCCTGCTCCACTTGCTCCATTGAGCACGAGTGGACACAGGACACCCCTGGTGGTCAGCCCCAGCCTTGCAGCCGCAGGTAGGAAAGCAGAAAGCAAAACACACCTTTCTTTGTTTGGGGTCCTCAAGGTAGTGGTTCCACCAGGGCCGAGGGCGCAAAGGAGCAGGACCTGTGGGCTCCAGGAGGGACATGAGGGACCTCAGAAGCCTCTCTTGCTCCCCGCTTTCCTTACACTGGCCCTGGCATGTCCCGTTGACTCACAAGGCCTCCTCACCCCAGCCAGGGCAATGACTTCACCTCACTTCCAAAGGAGGACCCCGAGGCTCCGACACGGATGGCCTTGTCCCTGGTCCCCAGACAAGTTGATCAGTGCTCTGTTATGTTCTGCACTGCCCAGGGCCCCAGTCCCCAAGCTCTCAGGCTGCCCTCTGCTCAACAAGACCTCGAGGGAATGGAATGCATTTTACAAGGACTCAAAGAACAGTGGGTCATGGATGGAGAACAAAGGTCAATAGACTCTTCTACAAGCCTGTGGGACCCTGAGAGTCACCCCATCTATGCACCCCAATTTACAGAGGCCTAAGATCAGGCCTTCTCTCCTGTAGCTCCTCCCCCCTAGGGGGTCACATCCTAGTTCCCAGTGGCCAGAGTGGTGGACACAGGACGCCAGACCTGGTTCTCTGCAGGCTGCTCTAGGGATGGCCCCAACACCTGCATCCCCCTGTGCACCTTGGGGACTCCCTGCCCACCAGTCTGGCATCTCTCCCCTTCATGCTATGGTCCTGCACATGTTGCTAGGGGACCGGATGCCCCTGCCCCATGGCAGAGCTGCCTCCAACCTCTTTCTTCCTTCCTCCTGTCACCTCCCCAGTGTGCACTTCCCTTCTGACACAGGGCTGGGCAGTCAGAGTGTGTGTGTATGCCTGTGTGTGTGAGTGTGTCCACGTGGGGATGCGTAGAGGAAAGAGCCTTACATGGGGGTGGTTGGCAGGGGTCCGCCGGGATCTTAGGGGCTCTCATTCCCAAAGCAAACAACTTGGAAGTGTTGAGGCTGGCCTAAGAGCTTGGAATGCTCTCTTGTCCTCTGGACTCTGCCCACCTCATGGGCCCAGGGCCTGTCCATGCCTCTCCTGACCTCAGTTTCCCAACTGTCCTTTGAGGGTTGGACACGGAGCAACATCAGCCCCGATGAGCGTGGACATGGCACGGGATCCCTGTCCACATATGTGTCGCAGGGATACCCTCACGGTCTCACAGGCCTCTCTCCTGTGGAGCAACCAGGCATCCTGTCCATGGTCAGGCACACAGAGGGACCCTGCAGACAGCACTTCTGGGTGACACAGCCCGCAGTACACACGTGTAACACCACGGTCCCCTGACATGGCTGCTTTCATCTGTCCCCTCCCCCAGCCAACTGCTCGGTGACTATCACATCCCCTACATCCCGGGAACACGCCACACAAACCAGGTGGGCCACACGGTGCGCAGTTGTGTAGGTTGGACATCTTGGGACTTGAGGGTCACTGAATATACACCGACCTCACTGTCCTGGTCCACATCCCAGGATCCAGCTCCATGCATGGCTGATCCTGCGGACACGAAGACAGTGGTGGACACAGACCCTGGGCAGGGAGAATGCCAGGTCGCCATTTTCCCTCCTTTACATGCCTTCCCTGCCACATGAGGTCCAGCAAGTCCCTGCCTGCAGCCCTGGCGGGTGTAGGAGGAGCTGAAGGGAGCCCAGCTGGGCAACTAGTGGAGGGAGTTACTGTTATTAGGGAGCCCCCTGGGTGCTGAGTGATTGCACCCCATTTTACAGATGACCAGTGGTCCCAGCATTCAAGGTCACTCTGCTCTAAGTGACCAAGTCCAGACGTGACCAGGGGACTAGAAATCCTTGATTTTCACCAGCATTGAGCCCAGCATGGACCATCTAGCCCTTGTCGTGCATTGGGGCTCCCCCAGCCAGGCGACCTCCTGAGTCCAAGCACTTTGGGCACCTTCTTCTCCCTGCTTGAATCCCAACACAGTCTCCTGAGGTCAGCGTCACTGATCCCATTTTTCATGGAGGAAACTGAGGCTCTGAGAAGACACCACATGACCTTGCCTGTCACAGGGCTGTGAGATGACGCAGCTGTGTGTTTGACCCCAGGTCAATGTGACCCTAAAGTCTCTGCTAGCACAGGAGCCTGAGCAGGTGGCCTGTGAGCTCAGCACAGAGGTGAGTCCATCTTGGATGGGGGCTCGCGGGAGGGGCACTGCAGGCTAGGAGCTCTGAATGGGGCAGGGGTTTGGCAGGGTCCTTGGGGAGGAAGGCTCTAGGGAGGTTGCGGTGCCGTGAGGGGTGCACTCTGGGGACGGTGTCTGGACCAGATCACACAGGGCCGTGACTCAGGCAAGGAGTCGGGCCTCACTACAGGTTGGTTGGATGTGAACAAGCAGTCTCATCAGAGCCTCTGGCGGTTAGATCCTAGATTTGGAGGGAGCTGGGTGTGGACACCTTATCCAACTCCACTCAAGCCCAGATCCCCAAGAACCAAGAGGATGAGAAGGCTGCCTCCTCCCAGGGCTGGTCATCCTGCATGGAGGGCCCAGAGAGGGCTTCTTGTCAAAGTGGCCATTTAGGACAGGTCTCTGCTCAGAGAGCTCTGAGTGATGGGACCAAGGGCGTGTCCCACCAGTGGGCTAAACAAGATGCTCCTGTCCACGTTGTTGTTGTTTATTCCAGGTGGACTGGGATGATGCAGCATGGCCCACCGTGTGGATGGAGAGCGCCAGCGAGGAGTTATGGTTGAAGAGCCTGAGACACAATGCTTGTGTGTGACCAAAGCTGCCACGGGTGTGGTGGAGGCTGAGGAGGAAGAGGTGCTGCTGGAAGCCAAGATGAAACCAGAGACCATCGGGGACTAGGGGGCGGTTGATTCCCATAACTGTGGGTGATGGCATGATCAGCAGATTTTCTGGACCCGGCAGGACACCCCAGGCCGGCATCCAGCTCCTGGACTTCTTGGCCCTTTTGTGGGTGTGGATGTGAAACACTGGTCCCAGGCAAGAAGGGACTGGGAAGGGGCTGTCAGGGAGAATGGGTAGGGCAGTCACCTTCTTTTCCTTGAAATCAGGGGACTCTGGGTCAAAACTCATGTTACTCTCCTCACCTTGGAGCTGGAGGAACCAGCCAAGTGCTCGCTGAGCATTGGACAATGTCCCTGCCACTGAGGTCCTGGCCCCATCTGAGGTGTCCCAGCACTTGGTGTGGGAGATGTCTCTGGTCCTGAAGCCTGTGTTGGGGCCTGGAGGCTTGGACCCTGGATGGAAGGGCTGCATTTGCAGAGGTCACGCCCACTGGGTGAGTGGGGACTCTGGGACACCTGAAGTCACAGATGCAAGTGACCCACACCTGGGAAGGTGTGAGGGAGGTGCACAGAGGGCAGTGCCTCAGTGGCAGGCAGGGCTTCATGCCCATGGGCAGCACTTCTTGGCAAAGGTCAGCTAGTCCTTTGGACCCTAGAGGGCAGAAGGCACCTAAGGCTGCCAGTGGTCCACGGCAAGCCAAGACAGCCTGCTGACTGGCAGGAATCAGGCCTGCAGCAGGAGAGGTTCAGGGTGAAACTGCTCCTGGGTAGCCTGGGCCAGCGGGTTGGACAAAAAAGATGGCCACCTGGTTTTTGTCACTCTAGTCTGTACGTGCTCGTCTCCCCAGCTAGCCAGACCCTGGGGAGGGTGGCCCTGTGGCTGAACAGCACTAGGGACTGAGGAGAAGGTGCCCTTGGCAATATCGAGTCCCTCCTCTTCATGTGAGGCCGGGTTAAGCTGGCTCCATGCCTGACCTCACCCCCTTGGTGACGGTGGGCTTCTTCAAGCCAAAGTCATACTAGGCTTCGGGTTCATGACACTGAACACATTGGCATCCTCCGGGGTCTTGAGCATGGGGGGAGGGGTCAAAGGAGGATTGGCTGTGCTCAGGACAGCCATACCAGGGACAGGGAAATGCACAGAGACAGGAAGCAGATCAGTGCTTGTCAGGGGGTGGGGGAGTGGATATGGGGGCATGGCTGCTTCATGGGTACAGGGGTTCTGGTGGGGTGAAGCACTGATCTGGAACTAGATAATGGTGACGGTACACAGCATAGGAGATGTAGTTAATGGCCGGCCCTGAATTGTACAACTTTAAGTGATGAAAACATTAAACTTTATTGAATCTAAATTTGAACATATAAAACATAAGAAATCATAAAACATAGAAAAGGGAAAAGACATCCTGCCCTTACAGGCAAGGTGAAGGACAACTCTAGGGTAGAGCTGGAGCTGGCCGGTCCTTAGTTGCTGGCGATGAGGGCGGTGCTGCAGCTGCTCTATGCTGGAGCCACTACTGTGGCTGACGCTGGAGATCCCACCAGCTCTGGTTGTGCAACTGGCCCAGGAGCTGGACCTGATGTGGGGCTGGAGCTCGTTCTGTCTAAGGCCATGGTGACTTACCTGCTTCTAGAATTGGCTCCAGTACTGAGACTGACTCTAGTTCTGCATTGTTGACAGATTTGGTGCAGGAGCTAGTGATGGAAATGGCTGCTGCTCTGTAGCTGGTCAAGTGTGGGAGCTGGAGGGAGCTCTAGTTCTGGAGCTGGCCGCAACTGAGCTCTAGAGCTGGTGCCAGAGATGTCTCTAGTCCACAGCTAGAGCAGGATCTGGTGCTATGTGGATCTAACTTTGTAGTTTCAGGTAACTCTGGCTCTGCTGCTGGTGACTGAGCCTTCTCTAGCTCCACAGTTGGTAAACAACATGTCCTGACCTTTAGATGGGGTCAGTGACATCACCAACCCATCCTGATGTGTCCATCAGATGGTGGGAGCACTCCAGCAAATAGGATCTATTAGATTAGTGTTATTTCATCTCAGTTCCAGTTACATATTTATTTTAAATATACTTAGAAGGAGAATAGGATAACAGAAACCATTTACTCTTTGCTGAGATTTAACAGAGCACACCTTATTGATGTCGTTTTTTAAGAAATATTACACAGTGGAAGACACCATTCTCCTTCCTCTCTCTTTCCTGCCCAGAGGTAACTACCATCTTGACGTTAAGATATGTATTCCGTACACATGGTCTTTTGCAAAAAGACAATCATCCCAAATTTGCTGAGGTTTTTGTTATAAGTGGCCATCAAAGATATGAGTCCTAGTGAATACTGTTAAAAACTCTGTCCTTTCAAATTAAAGACAACAGTTCAACAGTTAGTTGAGAAGCTACCTGCTTTGTAGATATGGTTTTTAAAAGAGAGTTTTGAAAATATCTCCATTATGTTACCATTGACCTTCCTTATTTGGAAGAGTTATGTTCTGTCAATTCTTCGCTGACATTGCATGAGCAAGAACGAACCAGTGCTCCCAGGGGAAAGACAAGGTGAGGTTTCTGCAGCCTCTGGTCATGACATGTTTGGGAACCTCTCAATTCACAACCTTGTCTTATGTGTGTCTCTTGAAAGACACCTTATTTCATATAGATTGTTGATTCATTAGTTGAACTCTCGTCCAACAGCACTATCTATAACTCATGCCTGAAGGAAGCTCATCTAACGCAAGCATTTTCTACGAAAGGCCCATCACAGGCTCCTTGTGCTTACAAACACTACACAACACTTCAGCACTACGTTTGAGGGCCATTCGAAAGAGCAAAAGCACCAAGGAGAAGCACAAAAGGTGACAAACGTAGCATTCCATAGATTAGAAAAAGGACATTTGTTGACGTGAGAATTAAAACAAGAGTTTTAATACTGTAATAGCAAAAACTGGAAATAACCCAAATGTGCACCAAAAGAAGAACGGTCAAAGGAGATGTCGTTTACTCATACTAACATGTAACAGTGAAAAAGAATGACATAGGTCCAAGCAAATTGTTACAAAAGTATCTCCAATGTAGTTTTGAGTGAAAAGAGGAGGTTGCAGAACCAGGTCCATGCCTCACAGGAACAGGTCTGCCTGAGGTTTGATCTCCAAGCAGCTCTATCAAGCCTAATGCCAACTGCTGTGAAAAAGGAAACAAAAATTCTGTTTCTGGAATGTGCTATTTGCCTAAAGAAAATCTTGCAAGCATGTGGCTGGTAGGTTCATCTAAAAGGACAGAGAGCTGAGACTTTGCTGAGCTTACAGAATAGGATTTACGAGTTCTTTCATTCCCTGATTCCTAAGGAATATTTTTAAGTAAATGTCTGCTTGTGTGACAACATTTCACGTGAGACTCCCTTGCATTATAACCCGGTAATGAGGTTGTGGGGCTTAGCTAACCATTACCAAGGCAAAGTTTTGCTGGCTCTCCTCTCTACCAAAAGCAACCTAAAAGTTGGGCAGGACTATTTTGGGTTAGCTGGTGGTATTTGGGCTGGTTTGCAGCACCCACACCCAAGAAGTCTCTCACCTCTGGGCCTCTGTACTTGAGGTAGCCTCTGCCTAGAACCTCTACTCAGGATGTCTAAATGGCTTACTCTTCATTTCTTCATGCCTTGGCTCAAATGTCCTCTGAGAGGTGGACACCAAGACAGGATTAAACAGGCAAGGATTTTATGAGGGGAAATGCTTCTGTAACAGAAAATGGGGTGGGGGAGCCTGGCAAAGTGGGAGAGCCATCAGGCCATGATGCAAGTCTGACTCTAAATGAGGGGGAGATAGAGGGAAGGATGGGTCCAAGTGTCCTACACTGTTGTATAGTCTAAGGAAGGCTTAGGAATGCCACTGGGGAGTCCTTGAGCACAAGCAAATCAGCAGAGGACTCCATGCCTCCCAGGAACAGGTCTGCCTGAGTGTCTATCCCTGCCTCACTCACTGATTCGGAGCAGTCCAAGGGAAGCACGACCTCAGTGCAAACAGAGGATAGATCTCATAGCCCAGCAGACTACTGACTTCATAGCTTTGGTTAATTACGTTCGCTGCAGGTGGAGGCCTTCGAGGAGCAGTCTCCTGGATACCATATCTTATCAGTCAGTTTTCCCTGATCACTCTCTGCAAAACAGCCCCACAGAACAGTAAAACATCCACCACATTTCACCAGGAAACACTAATTTTTCTATTGCTTCATCTAGTTAGCTGCTAAATGCACCCATTAAGTCGTTAAATGTTATTTTCAATTATTTTATCTATTATTTCTTAGATAGTCTTTTAGGTTATTTTTCAAATCTGTTTGATCCTTTTTTATAGTTTCCTATACTGTGAAGATCTTTTCAAACTTCTCTTCTTTCAAATACGCTAAGTATTGTAATTTAATAATGTGAGCCTGCTAGCTCTAATATTTGATGTTTTTGCAGGTCATTTCTTCTTTCTAGTATTTTTGTTTTGGTTTATTTTTTTACTCTTGCTCGTGGTCAGCTATTCTTTTTCCTTGGCGCGTTATTTGTGGGAATTCTTTGAGGTCTAGAATTAGTGGGCCTCCTTCCAGAGAGCATTGACGTTTGCCTCAGCAAACCACCTTGGGACACTTTCACTTTATTTGTTTATTTTTTTGTGAGGAAGATCAGCCCTGAGCTAACATCTGTTGCCAATCCTCCCATTTTTGCTGAGGAGGATTGGCCCTGGGCTAACATCCATGCCCATCTTCCTCTACTTTATATGGGACACCACGACAGCATGGTTTGATAAGCAGTGCCTTGATCTGCGCCCGGGATCCAAACCTGCGAACCCCAGGCCACCAGAGCGGAGCATGCAGACTTAACCACTATACCACCAGGCCCGCCCCAGGACACTTCCACTTTAAATGAAACTTACATCCCAAGGTATTTGGGGCAGCTGGCTGATGTGATTTGTCCTATAAAGCAGCATCGGCAAGCTTGTGGTTGTAGTGTCTGACAGGGTTTTTTCCCTTTTCTCTGTTAAATGAAAAGGCAACTTTCCTTGTAGCACTTGGGGATGGCCGGTTTCCTCCTGGCTCACACACACTTAGAAGTTACAGTTCTTCCAGTTCTATGGTTGCTACCAAAGAATTCCCTCTTCTAGCCAACCTAGAACAGCGTTTCCTCCTCACTCTTCTCCCCTTTCCTTAGTATAGATTGAAAACTGAAAATCAGATTCTCCAGGCAAAACCCCATAGGTTAAAATTAATTTCTTTGTTTATTACAACATTCTGGGTTCCAAGTTTCATTAAATTTTTGTCTGATAATGCTTTAATAACCTGTAAGCTTCTAAGTGTTTTTAAGATGATTGAAAGAAACATACATATTCATAATTTTAACTTTTCAGCAGAAAGGTGTCAAGTCCCTAAGCAACAGCAATGACTACAGCTGTTAGGTCAGCTTGCCACTGTTCCATAGAATGGATTGGGAAGGAGACAACAAGCCTGAATGGATTTAGACAGCTTATTATCTATACCATAGCAAGCAACATTAGCTTCTCATCCACATTGGTTACTCTTGCTCTCCCAAGTCCCACGGGGTAATGCAGAGGCAGGCCAAGGCGAGGACCACATATATAAGTAGGACCTTTGTCACAGCTAAGGAATCTCAAAATTAGGAAACTCAATGTTCTAAAGATTCTAAAACTTGCCTAACCTTTCCCCACAGAGAATCATTATCTGTATATTCCTGGTCAGAAAAAAAAAAAAAAAAGAATCTGCTGATGTGGAGAAATACATGTCTCTTGCTTCCGGAGGTATCTGCATTTCAAACACAATTGACAAAACCTGTCAATGCCCTTGGTTCAGAAGACATGCAGATAAAACAATTATCTCACAACAAAACGTTAAGTCCCAATATCTAGCCAACCATATCAATGAGATTAGAAAACATCTCTCTCCAATGTCATATATGCTAAATACAAAAAAAATATGCAATAATATATGTGCCTTAAAACAAAATAAAATAAGAAACACTTGTATCCACCATCAGCCCAGAATTCTGAAGGAAAGAACATATGTTCTGCTAAAAAAGAGAGCAACCTCTTTGAATTCAGTAAGAATTATTTCAATCATTCATAAAGTTAAATATCATTTATTGAGTCCCTACATTGTGCAGAATCTGGTGATAAAACAATTAGAAAAGGATTTATTAAATAATCAAATAAATATATAAATGAGCATTTAATTAAACAAAGGGAAGAAATGTGGTTCTTCAAAAGTACAATAAAACATAAATAAAACCTGCCCTAGACTGGAGAATTGAGATTATCAAAGAGGACTGCTCTGGGGAAGTGATGCTTCTGTTGAGAGCTTTAGGCTAGGTAGGAAATAAATGGCTTCAGTTTGTCACTTATTTTTCTGGAAATACACAACTTAGCACAACATTTTTAAATGGAAGTTTCGAAGTGGAAATGATGACAGTTCTATTAACATATCCTCACTTTTTGGAAGTTAATATTTTGATAACTTAGAATATCATCCCGTGATGCCATTGGTCCGGGGCTCTTCACATTCACTAATCTTTCTGATTATTTTCCCTGGATAATTCTCACACACGCAGCTAGGTCAACTTGTATTGAGTGGCCTCTCCTCTTCAGACCATTGGAATAACATCCATACCTAGCATTTGATGCTATGATCTATTCTGCAAGGCTCAATCTTATTTGATTTATTCTAATTTAATTAATAATTTCATAGAAAAATAACAGTGCACTGTGTTGATTTAATCAATAAAATAACTTATGTATGGTTTACAATTAGAAAGCAAAGTGAGCGCTGCCCCAGTGGCATAGTGGTTAAGTTCACGTGTTCTGCTTCCGCAAGCCGGGGTTCGTGGGTTCAGATCCCGAGTATGGACCTACACATCACTCATCAAGCCATGTTGTGCGAGCATCCCATATGCAAAATAGAGGAAGATTGGCACAGATGTTAGCTCAGGGCCAATCTTCCTCACCAAAAAGAAACCGAAAGAGCAGAGTGAAATAATAATCCAATACCAAAGACAAATGCCACGCAATATCTAAAAGGAAAAATACAAATACCACAGAGTTTGAAAAATCTTTATTCATGCCTTGAAAGCAAATCTTGTGGGTGTATATGTGTGTGTATTCCAAAACAAACGTTATTTAATAATTGTATTTTTCTTTTGTTAGTTTCTTTAAAAAAAATCTACTTGGCTGACTCATGCGGGTTACATTGAGCCAAAAAATGACTCAAAATGTTAAAAATATATAGTCCAAATTATTTAAAGATTCCTGTGAAGAGAAAAATAATGGAAGGTCTTTTAGTGTACCCCAAAATAATTAATTCACATATACAGAGATAACCGAAAATATTCACGTATTTTTTTAAAATTTTTTAAACTTTTAATCATTACCTGTTTTAACCCTTATGAGGTATATGTCCTGATATCTGTTTGATTTGGAAATGCTGCTTTGGGGCCTCTGTGGAGACAATTTGAGTCTAACAGAGTAAGACAATCATTTGAATTGCTGTCTGGAGTAATGGCTCCATCCAAGATTTTTTTCCTTTTTCTACCCAATAAAAATCTGGGTGTATTCTATAATTTTTAGTGTCTTAAGGGCCATGGCATGTCATGAATCAGTAGAGACACTTGGCAGATTTTATGAGTATCACCCTGCACCTGTTCTGGTGGCCATCCTTGCTCCTTTATAATCCAAAGAGGAAAAGAGAACCAGGGAGCAGTTGTGCACATTTGTTCTTGTTAACCTAATGTCAAAACAAGTAGGCAGTTAAATTAATAGCTATGCAGAGGAATGAAGAGTGAGTAGAGGAATCCATCTCTGTCTCATAATTTAATGTCATATGGAAAGGACATCCTGATGTTTGTCTCACCTTATCACACTTCAACCAGTTTTTTATTTATATTCACATTTTATACTTTGCTATGTACTTGCAAGGCTCAGAGTGGCTTTCAGAAATACAATACCAAATGAATTTAAAATAGCTGAAAATTTGAGGTAAAGAAAAATACAGTTGTACGAGTAGGATTGAGAAAAAAATGTTTAGTATGAGATTTCAAAGAGAGGACTCTGTATTATGTAGTAAACAATATCAACAAGTCAAAATAACTACAATAATGACCATCAGAGAGAAGTTTCTTCTAATATCTCTTAGTATAAGATGCTGACAACTCACCAAACAATTCAGTAACAGGCAGTTGGGTGGGAGACCGATGTGAGCCAGACACACACAACTGTCTGAGGCTCTTGACAGGTACTTAGAATGTCTAGAAAAATGGGTGGATCAGCTATACTTAAGCAAATAGAGTTGTTTTCAAAGTGACTTTTATAGCTATTGAGCAGCTCTCAGATCCAGATTTTACTCCCTGGTAAGTATCTGAAAGACAACTATATATGCTATTATGTCAACTTCCATGTGCATTAACAATCTGAGAAGATAGATATTTTCTTGGAGAAAGCGAGAAGTTTAACAAGTATACTTTACTTCCAGAGTACCCTTAGAAAATGTATTTTTCTACTTTAGAACTGACAAATAAAATCATCAATATAAGTCACTTCTACCCATTCTGTTGGCCAAAGCAAGTCACATGGCTGAACTTAAAGTCAAAGAGTAGGTAATATGGTGACTCTGTGAAGATGAGAGCAAGAGAATATATATGTTTTAGCAATAGGCTAATCAAATACAGTTAAATATACAAACATATTGCAACAGTTTTTCGTTAACATATGTTTAAGATGTTCATCAATAGAGAATACATTCTATAAAATGAAGTGTTTTCATATAATGAGAAAACTATATAGCCATTAAAAAACTATTATTTCTGCAGGTTCTGATAACAAGCACAATACAAACATATCTTAAACAGAATAAAAGAGAAGTGTGCACAGTGTTGTGAGATAAGGGTTATAGCAACAGATCTTCAATCCACTTATATCCTGTACCTGGGGAGGGATTTTGGTGGGTAACACTCCTAGAAAAGAAGAAGGCATATAATCCAGCCCAGTCTCCTTATAAATACGCTGTGTTTTTTGCTAGCAGTAGATTTCTTTTCTTCAGTATACTTTTAACAGAATGTACCTGGTTTTCAAGAATTGCTATGCTAAGCAAACTTGTAATCTATAAATTTATTGAGCATGGCTCCCTGGAAAATGTCACAAAAGCAGTATAACTGTATGAGCATGTGTTAGTTTTCTAGGACTGCTATAACAAAACTCTACAGACTGGGTGGCTTAAACAACTGAAATTTATTTTTTCACAGTGCTGGAGGCTGGAAGTCCATGAACACAGTGCCAGCAAATTTGGTTCCTGGTGAGAGCTCTCTTCCTGGGTTGTAGTTGACTGCCTTCTTGCTGGGTCCTCCCATGATCTTTCTTTAGTGTGTGCACACAGAGAAAGAGCGAGTTCTCTGGTGTCTCTCTCATAAGGACACTAACCCTATTGGATCAAGGCCCCACCGTTACAACCTCATTTAACCTTAATTATTTCCTCAGAGGCCCCATCTCCAATTATAGCTATACTAGGGGGTTAGGGCTTCAACATATGAATTTGGAGGGGACATCTGGTTCATAACAGAGCATAAAATTAAGATATTTCCTGATTTAAAATGTTCTTCCTTTCTAAGGAAAGCATCTATATACTTCATCTGTTAACTGGAGTCAGAGGGCATCCAGTGAGAGAATAAAGAGTTGAGCAGTCATTCTGGGGGACTTGAACATCTTCTTGCTTCACCCGTGCCTCTTGACTATTGGATAATTATTAATAAAGCATGGCCTGAGTAAGACCTTCACTTTGTGTACATTTGACTTAACAATCTGATCCTGTGTGTTATCTCCAGTGTGTATAGTGTTTTAGCAATTATGGAGAATTTTTAAATAAAACAGTAAATCAAATGATGAATAAGCACATAAATTACTTATCATATTTAGTCAGCCATTTAAAGATATTCAAATTTACTAATGAGTAAATTCTAACATCAAAATTCAACTCCTCAGAGAATGCTTGTGCATAGTTAAAGGGCCTATAAGAGTTAATTTTATTAACCTTAAATCAACAAAATTAAATTTAGAGCTTAAAAATATAGGCTAGTACATAAAAAAATTTAAAAAGAAATAAAAATTAAAACAGACAAAAAAATAAAAAATAGACTAAGTGATAAAGATAAAGAAAGGATCATAATAGTACCAATAATCTTTGTTTTTAATTAGATTACATAACGAATAGCAATGTGTAAGCAAAAAAAAAAGTGACAGGGTTTGAATTGTGTTTGTTATATTTATTCTCACCTACTGTGATATAATGACAAGTGCTAGTCTCATAACTAAGTGTTAATGAATAAATCATAATTCTCACTGTGGGATGCATTTCTTGACACATACTAATTCCCATGAAAAATATAAAAAAGGTAAAATCTTTTCAAAACTGAAAGCTAGAACTTCTAATTAAAAGTTCTTCAATATGTTCTATAATGTGGAGGGCTCCAATAACCTCTGTACATAGGTTAGAAGGATGCAAAGTTCTTGTTGGTGGAAAGTTCTTGTCTTTGCCACAGGTGGTGTACATATAGATCAGCAGATCAAACTGAGAACAGAAGCTTATCTTTTAAACTGTCAAAATAGAATCACACCCCTCCGCTTATTTCTGATCATTTAAGCATATGAACCTTGCTCAGTGGTACAATAAGGATGTTTTTCCCTACATTTAAATATTCACTGAAGAATTCAGTCCTGGGACATTTGTAATCCAGTCCCGGGAAAGTCTTACTGGACCACGTTAGCATACATTAATTATTATTTTGTCATTATACTCCAAGTTCTATATGAAAATAAATAAACACATAAAACATTTTTATTCAGCTCCTTAGAGAGTATTCGTCTTTTTGAAATATTTTCTCAAAGCATTATTCACTGTAACTCAATATACCTAATATAAATCCCATTTTCTGAATTGCTGACTTGAGAGTTCTTTCCACACCTGCTTGCTCCCATCCACATCCTTGGTTTAAATAAAAGCTTTTTGAATCAATAGATAAATCAACCAAAACTGTATAACTTTTTGCCTAGATCCCAAAACTAATGAATCGTGCAATTAATTAGCTCACCATATAGGCCCATTAAGTGATCTAGAGTCCACTTTTGGGTACTTTTTAAAAAAATTTTATTAAAGTTGGGTTGTGTAAGTGCTATGTGAAATCATTTTGTAAGTGAGAACAAAATCAAGGTATAGACATAATTTTTCTCTGTTTTACATTTGGGTACAAAACATAATTTGCTCTAATACCCAAGGAGACTATTTGACTTGAGGGATGTGACTTAGAAACCCAACTATGCTCTGTGAATATCAAGGGTAACAAGAAGGGGGCTGTTGGGGAAGGGTGTTAGTCCATAGCAAGTCTCTATTATTCCTAACAATCCAAAGTAAGCCTATGATTTATTTATCAAAACAAATGAGTTTATATGCAAAGACATCTTTAAATCACATTAAATTATTACACAACCAAATTCAAAGAGTATTTTCTATTCCCAGTTAGTGTCAAAAAGCAGCTCTACTAGCCCTGATAGTCTAGTGGTTAAAGTTCGGCACTCTCACCACTTTGGAGGCCTGGGTTTGCTTCCCAGTGGCAGAACCACACCGCCCATCCATCAGTTGCCATGCTGTGTTGGCAGCTCACACAGAAGCACCAGAAGCATTTACAACTAGGATATGTCACCATGCACTGGGGCTTTGAGGAGGAAAGAAAAAAAAAAGAGGAAGATTGGCAACAGATGTTAGCTCAGGGCAAATCTTTCCCTGCAAAAAAAAAAAAAAGCTCTAGTCCCAGCCCAAGCCCCTCCTAGAAATTTTGAAGGTGCCACTGAAGAGTGCCCCCACCACCTGCTTCTCTCTGTGACAGTGGTGAAATAATGTAATCTCAGCTCCTTCACCTCTAACTTGAGAACAACAATATCCAGTTCCCTGGCATAGCTGTTACTTTCTCCTTGAACCCTTACTTCCTGGATCTAAAAATACTGAGTAGCACATTGCTACCAATAACCTTCAATTTTAGAAGGCAATTAAGTGAGTTTTTCTAAGTAAAAATTGTTGCTAATTCATTGAAATTATAATTCCACCTGTTTAAAAATATAAATTGGATGATTATGTGATAAATCGTCAATGAAGGAGGATCTTACATTTTAATGCCAGCCTATGGAATCTGGGTACCACTGGGACTGAGGCACCTAAGATAAAATTTATTCTGAAGTAGGGAAAGTTCTAGAAGCAACACCATACAAAACAAAAGGAAGAGCTATTATCACTTTTCATTACTTTTAGGTGTTTTTTTTTTTTTTTTTTTTTTTTTGGTGAGGAAGACCAGCCCTGAGCTAACAGCTGTCAGCAATCCTCCTCTTTTTGCTGAGCAAGACCAGGCCTGGGCTAACTTCCATGCCCATCTTCCTCTACTTTATATATGGGATGCCTGCCACAGCATGGCTTGATAAGTGAGGCGTAGGTCCGCGCCCAGGATCTGAACCTGGAAACCCTGGGCCTCTGAAGCAGAGCATGAGAACCTAACCACTATGCCAGTGGGCCAGCCCCACTTTGTGGGTTTTTAAAAAACATTTTTGATATCTCTTTTTGATATTTAATGTGAAGATTATTAGTTATGAATTCTCAGTAAAAGAAAATATTTGCACAAAATGTTTGAGAAGCCCTTCTCCCTTGATTTTAATGCCCCAAATCATCCAGTCTGCATAATGAAGAATTGTTTCGCCACAGAGCAGAGAAGGGAAAAAAGACAGCAGGAATCAGGAGAAGTAGAGCAATGTGAATGGAGTAAAGATAAACAATGCTTTGAAGAAATGTTTTGGATTTGAAAAAGAGAAATATTAATTTATATAGTGGATTTCAATTCATTTCTTATATAAGTAAAGTGTTTTTAAAAAGAGATACTATTCAGTTAGGTGATTTCATTTCACTTTATCTATTTTCTAAAATCCTAATAAAATACTAAAACAAAAGAAAAAAGCATCACGTGTCAGCATTACATGTGGACTTAATACAAATATTTCTTATCAATATATTCCTAATTAACAAAACTTATTTTTAGCTAATGTTATTTGAGCATCATTAAATTAAATATATACATTAAATATTTAAAGAATTTACCCTTTGAGATTTAAATAATGTATACAGTAACATTTACCTCATATGTACCTCATCTCAGTATATATTTATATTTCAAAGGGGAAAGTTGAGAAATAGGAATTAAGGAATTATTACAAGTGAAAAAAACATGAGAGGGAAGAAGATCTTTAAAGGATCATTTACAGGCTTAGGAGTTCACTAAATTGAAAGCGCCTATGACCCTGACAAAGCGGTACTGAAATTCCAGTTGAAATAAACCATTTAAACTCATAAAATGATTTTTATTACCCTCTGAGAAAAGAAAAATCCAGTGGAGTCATCAATCGATTTGTTACATTTTTTTGTGCGTGGCGTTTGAGAAAGCGTCGTCAAAATCATTTTTCTGAGTTTATTATTTCAACAGCAAGGAATGCTTCCACAAGGCTTTTGTTATTAAATAACGTGCATATAGTGTGATAATTTATGTCTAGTTCATTAAGCGGGTGTTCTGGGCAACATAATATAGGGGAAATGACAAATATGACACACTGTTTTCCATTAACCCCTCTGGCACTGACAGGCTGAAGCTCCCTTCTGAAGACTAATCCATTTTGCTGAATGCTTAGCATTTTCAGATCCTAGCTCTGGGTGCCAGAAAGGTTTCATGTTTGAAGTGGAAGAAAAGTATGTGGGCATTTTGGGCACCTAGTCAGCTATCCCTTATGAAAATCAATTGATAAAATCCCCAGTCATCAAAAGGAGAAAGCCTTTGTACACACAGTGCACACCAAACCAGGATGCTTCATACTCTGTCACTGGAGCAGATGCTATAAATCCCTTCTCATCAAATAGAAGGAAAGCTTTTTTTTTTCTTTTTTAATATGACCACTATTGTCACCCTTTAGAAGGCTCCCTAACCCCATTTATATTTATTTCAAAGACTATTACGTAGGAAATGTCGGGGGGGGGGAGAAAGATATTGAATATAATTATTCACAATATCTAAACCAATGGTCACAGGACCACAAAACGCCTCCCCTCCATGGTCAAATTTAGCTCACAAACTTCCTTTATCATTTTGGACTTGAATGGATTTGCACGTTGTACTTTAGCTCCAGTTTGCCACGATTCCCACCAAGCCTGCTATTCCTAACCTGTTTTCCACATTTACTTGATCTGCTTAATCCCCACAGGCATTGGAATCCCATCTAAACATTCATCTCCCCAAGTAAGGCTCTACTAACTTTTTCCTTTGGTTTTATTTTTTCTAGGATTCAACAGAATTTACTATTGTTCACGGTTAGGACCACTCTGCTCTCAGATGACCTAGATTCAAATCTGAATCAGCTTCTTTCTATGTAGGCTACTTACTTAACCTCCCCAAACCTCACATTTTTCATTTGTAAAGTGGCAATTGTAATAATACTACAGTAACATTTATCGCATATGTACCAGATCTGTCTAACCACCAGTGCAGACTCCTGGGTATGCACAGAGACCCACACTCAGAAGGGCTACATGATGGGTAAGTACTCTATTGTCTCTGACTTTAAATTCTTAAAAATATTCCAACAAAGAGCCTAGCATTTCATTTTGCACTAGGCCTTGTAAATTTTATAGCCAGTTGTGCTAATCACAGAGAACTCTTCACCACTTAGTTTAGAGCTTTCTCCACATTACATCTTAAAATTGATTAATATGATGTCAAAATAAATGGACTTACAATGATATGGAAAGATCCACATCCCATTTGACCCATTATTTTCTTTTTATTGCTTCCCTTTTCTCAGCTGTATTTTTTCTTATGTATATATATTGACTCAAAATTATTGACACTTTTATTCTATAACTTTTGGAAAGATTTAACAAACCCTCAAAACCCAACTCCTTTGGGTTGCCAGATTTAATAAATAAAGATACAGGATGTACAGTTATATTTAAATTTCAGATAAACAATAAATAAATTTTTTAAAAGACATCTCATGTAACATTTGAGAAACACTTACATGAAAAAAATTTAATTTGCATTAGAATCAATAAAGAAAAAGAATGGCATTGCATTACATTTAATCAATAATGTCAGCAAAATTCTAGAATAATTCTCCAGATTTCAAAGAAAAGAAAACAGATGGAAATGAAGAATTGTATGAATATGTATGGAGGTCAAAAAAAAAGAGACAAAATCATATGAATGTGCATCCTTGAAAAGATTGGGCTATTCATTATGCTCTATAAAATATTTAAATAAATTATAAAATAATTTTCTTCTAAAAATAGAGGGTGTACTATTAGTCTCCGGGGTACACATCTCTGGTCAAGCTACTATCTCCCCATGTTTTAAGCAGAAGAAACAGCATAAGCTCTTAGCCTGTAGAGGGGTCTGAGGGTTTCCACTCCTACCATAGATGGATCTCTCAGATGTTCTCTCAAAACCGATTTCCTGATGATATCTTCTAACCCGCCATCTTGCCTTTCTTCAGGAGCAAGGTATATGTTTACTGTTTATCTCCATTACTCCATTAAATAAGAAATGTCATATGCTCTTACTTCTTTAAGAATCTAAAATTTGTTGACATTTCTCCAAGCTCTATATGACTGATGTATCGAGAAAGTGATAGAAATCAAGGCTCCACATTTCAGCTTCACCTGGTTGTGAACGGCTCTGATTCCACAGAGCTGGGGGAGACAGCCAAGATGAAATGACAGGCTTCCTATCTTCCAATCTGGATCTACAAAAGTAAAATTAAGCTGCTAATTGCTGAAATTATTCAAAGTATTCAGCCAAATATCCCCAAATAATCT
This sequence comes from Diceros bicornis minor, assembly GCF_020826845.1. Classification (NCBI taxonomy): domain Eukaryota; kingdom Metazoa; phylum Chordata; class Mammalia; order Perissodactyla; family Rhinocerotidae; genus Diceros; species Diceros bicornis. Next base: position 262,191 of record NW_026690880.1, on the reverse strand, counting down.
GAATTTATTTATGAAAATGTTTTCCTATCTACACTGGTTAGTAATCTTTCTAAAAATAATATTGTATTACCTTCATTTCTAGGGATGTTACACAAGTAATTCAAACATGAGATGGTTCTTCCAGCCCCACTCCCCTAGAATGAAAAATCAGTTATCTCAAGTCCATGTTACAATTTTTTTAAGTAGATGGTCATTATATTAATTATCAAAACCGTGAAAAATAGAAAAAAAAATCAAGTGTGGAACATAACATTAATTTCAAAGTGCTTCTTTTTTCCTCCAAAAAATCTGACGTCTGAAGAGAGCATGCTGGTGGAAGTTTAGCTAGATTTATCTACTCGGAAAAGTAACCATAAAAATCCACACAAGAAAGTGGTAACAATATTGGAAGTCAGTTTTAAGCGGGACTGGGTAGCATAAACAACAGAAATGGATGTTTCCACAGCTCTAGAGGCTGGGAAGCACAAGATCAGTGCCAGCATCTGATGAAGGCTCTCTTCCTGGCTTCTAGATGACCACCTTCTAATTGTGCGCTCACACGGCGGAGACAGAGAGAGAGCCAGCGCTCTGGTGTCTCTTCTTATTACGGCACTAATCCCATCACGAGGCTCTCGCCCTCACAGTCTCATCCAAACCTAATCGTCTCCCAAAGGCCTCCACCTTCAGACACAATCACACTGAGGGTTAGGACTTCAACACACAAACTTTGAAGGGACACAGTTCGTTCCGTAGCAGTGGACTTGACATTGTGAAACAGAAACTGCTTGAAAAAGATGGGAAGGCGCCTTGCACATTCTCACCATATAGTCGCTAATTTAAAGATGTATGAACCCACGAGAAAACAGAGCAGCTCGCTTTCTAAATCCCTCAAAAGCTGTTTGTGGTTATGACAAACACAATTTCTTTGACATTTATTCCACCAAGTCAAGCCATCCTTCTGCTTTCCTTAGTAATTTTCACCATCAACATTTTCTATGTAAAATCATCAAATCCAGAAAACACTTGCCCAGATATTGAAAAAAACTCTCAGTAAGCTAACACATATTGAGTGGTATATTCTAGGAGGCAGACCACACAGTGGTTAAAAGCCTACTTTCCAGAACCAGCCTGCCTAGGTGTGGAGCCCAGATCCACCACTTACAGCTGGGAGAAAGTAGTATCCGCTTGCCCTCCTGTAAAATAGAAAGGAATTGTAGTAATAGCAGTACTTATAGGGTTGTGAGGATTTAATGACGTAAAGTGTCTGAAGCGCTTAGACAATGCCTAATACATGGTAAATAAATCTACTGGTTTATATCGGTATTATCTGCAAAGACTGTTAAAAATACATATGTCCGGGTCCCATCCAGAGCTAGTAAACACCAGTTAGGAATATATGTTAGTAAAACTAATGTGCTGGTGGCTAGTCCTGTTAGGGAACCACCTACGTATTCTCCAAACAGGAAGCTTATTCAGGTGCTTAGTGAGACAGATAATACCTGTAGCAGCGTTTGCTGTAATTATAGGTTTTTATTTACTGTGTAAGATTGGATGGAATGAGTATACATTAACCTGCAATAAAGTGCATCTGAGAAGAGTATTTGACTACTGTCTCATTGGGCAGAGAGCAGAATCTGTCCCCAAAAAACAAATCAAACCAAAATTAAAGTTCACAATATAAGCAAATATAGCCTTATTCAAACTGAGCCCAGGGAAATAAATGCAGCTTGAGAAAGAATATGGGAAAACAAGAGAAAAGAAAGAGCCCTTGAAATACTTAAAAGGAGGCGAGAGGAAACTTTTGAAATGAGCAGAAATCCTCAAAAAAAAAAAGGACATGGAAAGAGTTAAATAAAATATTGCACATCTAAATAAAAAGACTCTATGTAATTGTCAAAAACAATACCAGATTAGTATATGTATTAATGAAAATGTAAAATAAAATTGGACAAAGTAATCTTTTATATAAGATTGTAATATTTCATTATCATACATATACTAATTATTATGGAAAACCAGAATATAAAGATAAATAATCTCTTATTATAGCTGTATTCAGAGAGAAGAAATTGAAGTTAAGATACTTTATGCTTATATTTATGTACATGTATGTATTCATATATGTATGTATATACTTACAATATCTTCTTGGCATCCTCATTTGATCTCTTTATTGTCACCCTTACTTACCACTCACGTTTTCTCCACTTTATGACAAAAGATTATTTTAAAAATATAAATCTGATTATAATACCCTGATGTTTAAAACACACTCCAATATCTTCTCGTGTCCCTGAGGACCAAGTATTAAATCCTTAATATGTGTGGAAAGACCATCTATACTCGAGTTTTGTCTAATTTCCTGCTTCCTCCTTCTCTAACTACTCTAGTCACACTTACTCTACTTGCTTAAGTCTCTCAGACATGGCATAATTTTTCTTTCCTTCAAGATTAGAGAACTCTCCTCCAGGATCTTACCTATCCCTCCGTCTTTTCCCTAGGTAACGTACTCATTCTTCAGCTCTGCAGTATTTTGAACCAAATGTTTCTCAGATTAGAGCATTGATAATAGTGCAAATAATGCTTGCAAGACTTAAGAAGAGGTAGCAGAATTTAAATTGGCTTTTGCTAGAAACCCAAAATAATAGGTTAGGCAACACATTTTATGAGATTAAATGATGAGTAAAACGTAATCCAGACCCCCAGGCAAGGAGAGAAAGGTAAATGGACTAAACATTTATAGAGTATTCAATATGCTCTATATGCTTTACAGACAAAATCCCATATAATTACCAAACAATCCACAAAATACGTATTTACCCTATTTTACGAACGAAGAAAGTAAAGATTAAAGAGATGACGAAAGATTCCTGATATCAAACTGGATTCCAATCTAGAACTGTCTAAATCCAAGACACACACGTTTTCCACCATCCCCTCCACCACAGCTCAGCAGCTTACAGCCCACAAATAACTCTAACACAAAGCACAGCGTGATTGGCGTGGCAATAAAGGTGTTGTGGTAACGTTCTGAAAAAAAGCGTCTTTCAGTAGAACTTTATCTGGTTGCTACAAACAGTGTTAGAGAATCATAGGCGAGGATTCGGGAACCCTTCCTGAGGGAGGGAGTATTTGAGTCGGACCTCACTTACCAGGATTTTGAAATGATTCATAAAACACTTAGAAATGAATCATAAGTAGAAAAACCAGAAAGAATCATATTAGAAATATAGGCCACCAGAGGTGCTATTTTCACACTTTGCTAGGGTTCACACATCCTACCCAGTCCTCCTATCCAACCTCCCGATTGTCACAGATAGCTTGGCAGAGGAGGTAACTCTGGCAACTTTTCAGGGAAGGCAGTTAATCAAATTCTTACAGCCTTAGACAACAAGTTCCTGAGAAGTTCCCTTGGGTAGATGCAGTGTAGACTATCTGTCTTTCATATCTACCAAGGAGAGAAAGCTGCGCTTAAATGAGATGGTAGCAATGAATGATAAGGTTTAGGTATATGACAACTCAGGACCTTTCCCTGATAGGATAGGCTGCCACGCACTGAGGTAGATTGAAAAGAGAAGTTGAGGATATTTTCATTTGTTATTGTGAATTAAAATTTTACAAATTCTGGTATCAAGAGTATGCCTAAATCCCCCTTTTTTGTAGATTTTTTTAAATGGAATCACCAACAAACATCCTTATAGAAAGATTCTAAAGATAGATATAGAATAACAAGCATATGGGAGCAGATCATGAACACAAAATATGTTATGCTTCCGGGAATATTTTCTCAGTCATGTTCTGGGATAAAAGTATTTGTAAATTCTGCTCTATAAAATTATACAGAAAAGTCACATTTCTTTAGCTTCTTGTTTGAATGATAAATGCAAGTTCTACTTGAGAATTTCTTCAGAGAAATAACTATCCATAATTGTATCAGAGACTTATTTTAAATAAACAGACAGACTTAAATCTTTCACATATGGTTAATTCTAACAAATTATGTTTTTCCCATATTTACAAGTAAAAAACATAGCATATATTTTAGTTGCCTAATTACTATATATCTTTATTAACTATTTTATTTTATTAAGTTGGAAAAAATAGTTATGAATATACTTTGCAATTTAAATCCCCAAAATTAGTAGAAACAGAAGCATGGGACATTCACATCCTTTAGATTCCACAAGCAGGAACAGAAGGGCTATCAGTAAAGTAGCAATATGATAAAATCAGTGAATCTTTCTAAAAGAGAGTCGCATTCCTTGTTCTGTCAAACCTTTTATTAAATCAAAACTGAAGTCATTTCGAGCGACTGAAATTTACAAATGTGTCTTTCTACAAATAGATTATCTAATTGTCTGGATAAGTGAATAATGCAGACTCTTCTGTTCCTCTCTACTCAGAGCACCTGCACGGGCTGCTCTTTTTGCAGAGAAGGTTCTTCTCCCAGGTGGCCCTGTGGTTGGCTCCTCTTCATCACTAGCCATTGGTTCAAAGTTCACTTCCTCAGAGAAGTACCACCCTATATAGAATACTGACCCAACACACACACACACACACACACACACACACACACACACACACACACCTATAATGCTCTACTGCATTAGCATATTTTATTAAGTCAGGGTTCTCCAAGTGTAGTACAAGGACTTCTGGGGGACCACCAGAGTTTTTCAAGAGGACTGAAATTTAAGACTATTTTCATAATAATGCTAAGGCATTATTTGCCCTTTAAATTCTCATTCTCTCATCATTGTAAGTATGAATTTCATTGATATGGTTTCAGATTCCACATTGCAACTAACCCTTAAGTTATATGCTTCATTTTAAGTTATAAGAAACACTTGTTCTATATACTCAGGATATGCTGTCTACATGCCCTAAAAAACTTTAAATGCTACATGTACACACATATATGTAACATATATAATGTATATATCTTAAATGTTACACATATATATGTAATTACTGTGGGTGTATACACACACACTAACATTTAAGGTGCTTTAGAGCATGCACATAGCATATCAGGAACTTTGAATTGATTCAGATAATAGTACCGTTACTATTCCGTTATATACACTATTCCAGATAACATACCATTACTAATAGTTCCATTACGTAGAACCATATGAAATTGCCAATATTGGACTATGTTTGATCTACAAAAATTGCAATTTATTATGACCCAACAGTAAGAAAAAACCTTATATGAGGAAAAAGTTAATAGGAAAAGTTTACCTTTTCATATAAATAAGCATATTCATTATAATCGAAAGTACTATCCAGGTCTTCTTTTCCCCAAGAATTTAACCTTGCACAGGTAGTACAAAAAAACATCTGCCATAAGACCCTTAAAAGAATGTTGCAGTCTTTTCAGTCAGCGGGGACAGGTGTACCAAGAAGAGCAGGCTAGTTAGTTCCATCAGCTCCGGAAAAGGATTGATCCCAAAGGCAATGAAAGGGGGACTTGACCATCTGCAGTTCCCAAGAAGAAAAATAAATCAGCTTCCGGTGTCTGCTGCAGCTCTGGATATGATCAGAATGTCCCCTAATTCTTTATAGCATGGAACAATGACATATAAGATATTGTTGCTAACTGGCACCAACTGCTCTACTTGGCAGTCAGTCAAGGGAAAGAAGGTGGTTTTCTCTCCCTAAATGTCTTCAATCATGCTTTTATTTTAGAAAATAAACAAGGGAGGGTAAGTACTAGTTATATATTACATAGCATAATATAAATATTGTTAGATAAATGGTAAAGTGTTGCTTTGAAAATAGCATATCCTATTTTTGGATCATTTCAACGTGTGTGGTGATGTGGGAAATGCCCTATTTCTAATATTTCTCTCCAGGGGAAGAAGTTCACTGTCTATAGCAACACTGGCCTGTCTCAATTCCCTCCCTCACTTTTCACCTAATTATGAGTTTGAAAGGAGAGTTGTATGTGAGTAGAACAGAGACTGCTTCTGGCCTTCTTGGAGTTGAGCTATTTCAGGAAACACATGTCCCAATCTGTTCCTCCATGCCACCAATTTTAAAGGAGCCTCCCAGAGTGGCCACAGAGAAGCCTGCCCAGTCCAGCCCTGTTGTGTGGCTAAGGCTACTACTTCTCAGGTTCAGTGTTGCCCATAAATATAAACTTTTATAAAAATAAAGGTGATATTTTGGCCTCCATGAGCTAACCTTTTGATCTTCTTTCTCAATTGGATCAAGATCTCCGCAGAGAAGATTGTTATTAGGTGTCAAGAGCCTCAACATTTGGCATAATCAACTTCACTGAAAATAAACACACATTTACAAATCAATTCTCTGAGCACTATCATCTCTCTCACCTCTACAAGCTTGGAATTAAAGAGGTTGCTGGCCATTGCCTTACACGGCAGCTCAGAGAGCCTGGGAAAAAAGAGAATTGGGGAACCATTGGCTTGAAGATGTTACATAGTGACTTGTTTCCTTTTCTGCTTTCTAATGGATCAACTCAGGACGTATCTTCTGCCACTTGAGGCAAAAAGCCAAATAAACAAAAAACTCACAAAGCTATCCTGCCTTTTAACACTCTGTGAATTCTGATGGATTAATACAAATGAGGTTGGCAAAACCTGTGTCTACACTGGCGGGTACCGCCAAGCTATGGTGAAACAACGAACTGCAGCCAGTAAAAGCTGCAGCCAAGACTAGAGTTACAAGAACTTCCCTTACTTCATTTTGCTATTGTGAGAAGACAGTTATGAAGAAGAACTTTGCTCAAATTAAATAGCACTCTATTTTTACATAAGATAGATGATCATAACAGTTGATGACACTTTTTAAGGGAAATGCTGCTGGAAAAATTATCAGGTGGAGCAGGCCTAAACAGCTGCCTCTGTTGGACTGGGTCTTCGCAGCTGCACAGAGCCCAGGATAAACGACAAGCAATTCTTCTCACTCAGTCCTCTATTACTTCCAAATCTTCAGACTCATATTTCATACTTCAACATCACATCATTTTTCTTATTGAGCTGCCAGGGGAAAAAAAAGATAATTTCACTAAAGATGATAAAATAAAGTGGACAGACTCTTTGTCATAGGTATGAATGAGAGGAAAAAGTCATCTAATTTTAACCCTGAGTTACAGAAGTATTTTCAAGTTTTTTACCTGGGTCAGCATGGAACCTCTGGGGCAGATAGTAATAGAACTAGAGTTTCATAACCAACAAATGAATTGAGAGGTCACATTAACACAGTAATCAAAGCAGTAATGTCATATTACAAAAATAGTCCTGCTGTATCCAGAGTTCCAGATTTCCCAAAATTAAGCAATAAAACGAACTAGAGTCAAGCGAACCTGCCTACAAATCAGGAGATAACCCTGTCACAACATAAACTCTTGGAGCTCAAACACCATCATCTGTAAAATAAAGCTGTGAGAATTGCTGAATTTTAAGGTTTCTTTTAACTGTAGGATTTTCTGTGTCTATTATCTTTGTTTATTGTAAGAGAAACAGATGGATAACAGGTACTTCTGCTGAGGGAAATGGGAAAGAAAACAAAAAGTCAGTACTAATGATAGCTAAACATTTTATGGAGGAAGGAAATCTAGTTATTCTGCTTTTCGTTCTGTGCTATTTCTTTTAAGTAATTATACTATCAGTTCCTGATTCTAAAATCTTCATTTTCATTGCTTGCGTTTAAATGTGCCAATTACAGATGCATTTTTTAAATCATATTTATTATTTTTTTCGTATTAGAAAAGTGCTACATATTCATTGCAATGAATACAAATACAAAAATTCACAAAACGAAAATGAAAATTATCTATAATCCTATCACCCAGACATAACCATAGTTGACATTTTCTATATCGGTGTGTGTGTGTGAAATGTGAAATAAGTTCCCAGATATTGGTTTATCAAGTGGTACTGAAGTGCTTTGAGAATGGGTCCCTGTTTAGAAATATTCAACTACATATCCTCAGTGGGCAAATTGAAATTGGCACCATGAGAATAAAGAAATCACTTCCAAACAAGTAATTATTGAGGTCCAAGAATCCGTACTGGGGAAACTGGGATAACGAGGGAAGAAGAAAATAAGCTCCTATGCTACAATTTGCTGAGCAGAATGGACTAAGAAATTGAGTGCCCCAATTGAGAGAGTTCCACTTATTAATTACCCTGCTACATGGCATGCCTTTTTAATTGGAATAACCAGCAAGGCAGAGACTTAGTTCAGAGCATTCAAATGACTCCTAATAGTAGTTAACTGGCATGCCCATCTCATTTAAATGGAACACCTGGCATTATATCTCAGCCTCCTTCCCAGGAGTTGGCTCTACGATATTTACTCACAAAACTTCTGCAGGGCAAGGCTTTTATGGTTCCCTCACTGCTACCCCGTGGGGAGTGCTAAGAAAGTTTCACCAGGGCTTAGTTTCCTTCATAGCACCTTTATCAAGTAATTGCACATTTGACACTGAAAATCCAGAGTGGTAGACTGAGGTTAGTGACACACTTAGAGCTTTACTAAAGAGTATAGTCTTCAAGAGTATATCTTCAATTTTATGAAGTACCTATTCTGCAGCCTTACAATTATAAATCTGATGTCACATTCAGCTATTATGGTAAAATTTCATTGATAAGAATGACAAGGAGACACAAAATGTCAACCTCAAATCAGTTTAGTTCAAATTATCCAGTTAAATTTAAACTGCTAGAAAACAGATTCTCTACTACACCTGCCTCTTTAAACAAATAACCATTAAGACTATTGTTCTGGTGGTGATAAATAGTGTAGAAATTTCATTCAGTTCAAATCTTACAAGCTAAAATTAAAAAAAAAATCAATCTCAATACCATGACCTGAAAAGTACTCAGTATTTTTACAATTGAATACAAAACATATGAAAGCCTACTGCTGTCTAACAACCATTGAAATATACACAGCACTTGATCATTTTTTAATATCCCACAAACAGTTTCTTGGCAAGATGGGGAACTAACGCAGACAGTTGGCTCTCTCTCCTAAACCCAACTCTGGTGAACTGACAGAATCAACAAGGAAATTGTTGGATGTGAGAAACTAACAGTCAACTTTTAAGAAATTTTATATTTATGTCCCTTTGTTGGAGGAAAATGGCAATCCAGAATGGAAAGACCAAAGGAGAGCTTCTAATCATGTTCTTTCCCTCCTCCACATTGCACAGGACTGCACATTGCTCCATGCACTAACGCTGTGAGCCACAGACAGGGATGACAGGGTGATATCAGGGTAGCTGTCATAGGTTGGGTTTTTCTGAGGCAGATGCTGAGATAGGGCTTGAGGGACAATGCATTTATTAGAGACCAATACCTATGAAAGGAGAGAGACTAAAGCAGGCCTGGACAAAGGGAGAAGTCAAACTATGATGCTGGCCTAACACAGCTTTGGCCTAACAAGCAGAGAGTTTGGGAGCAAGAACTACCATCACAGGTGTCCTGTATCAAGCCGAAACAGTCAGGTATTTGTACCCCTGCCTCACTCAGTCACCAGATGTGGATTTCCCTGGAAAGGGCATGACCTTGTTGAGTCAGCTTTCTGCTTCTGATGAAGACCGTGAAGGAGTTGACACATGGCTGGGCAGTAAGTCCTCTCTTGAAATGGGGTCTGGGTGGTACATCTCCTGTCTACTACAGTGGTCTAGTGGCCAGTAAGGATGATGAGTGGATAACAGTATCTGTCTGCACCCACAGACCCACAGTCCCTTAGCTCTTCTTGTTTCATCCTCATCCTTTATACTCTCAGGATTAAATTACCGTAGTTAAGAAAGATATGGAAAGGGAAAGTATAGATGAATTTTACTAATGAATATAGAAGCAATAATGATAAATAAAATATTAAAAAATTAAATATACATATATTTCACTTGTATATGAAATGTAAGTGCTGGAACTATGTGTACGCAATGACTGAATGACTTCTCCAGCATTTCTCCCATATGCATATCTAGGCTCCACAGTCATGAGAAATTCATGTGGCAGCCATATTTGTTGTGGGGGGATTCCTCAAAGAATTAAGTTAACAGCAAGGCTTAAAAACATAAACCAATAAACAGAAACCTAAACGTGGATGACTTTAGTAGAGGCTTGGTAACAGACTTACTGTTAATAGTTTATCATGGCTTTGAATGTCTATGACATGTAGCTCTTTGCAGTTCTGTTGTGCATGTGATTTGAAAAAAACATGCACGGCAGGCAGGTAAGTGAGATAAGCTGATCGCCAGAAACCACTGCTCCATGAGGCTGTAGTAGTGGTCGTAGTGTTTGGAATTGTATTTATTTATTCATACAGAAAATCCTCGCAAACTTCGTTTACGTAAAATGTAACATGGTTTAGAAGTGAAAACCTACTGAGAGTGGATATAGAAGTGAAAAATATTTGATAAGGCCAAAGAGATTCTAAGCCATAAAACAGTAGTCCTGTGGACAAATTATATGTTGTCTTCGTGCTCACACACTGGGGTTATTGAGAAGCCCTCTAGATATGTTCCTCTGTGTCAAAATCTATTCCATTTCTGGCCTACTTGACAAGGAAGGCCATAGGTTTTGAGGCACAGGTTTTTGAGAATAGATTTCTTCAGCCATTCACCAGCTGTATGACCTCGTTCAAACTACGTAGGTTTCTTCAGTTTCAACTTCCTTGTTTGTAAAATAGTTTAGAATATATTTAGAATTGTATGATTATTAAATGAAGTTATAATAATGCTACTCACTTATCCTTATCCACATCACTCCCTCCTCTTCACCAATCGCTTGCAAAATTGGATTCTTCACTTGATTATACCACAATTATAAATTTATGTATTCTAGTGAAATTTTAAAAAAATGTGTCCAGGGCTATATAACAACTCTTACTCTATTTATTTATCTAAATAGATATTTATTTGATGTGTATTATTTCAATGTCTTCCTAGATACGAATTAGCCTATTCTAGACAAATTTTTTCAAGCTCTTAGATTATTACCACATAATGGAAGAAGAGGAAGAGAAAGATAAGAGTCTTAGGGATAATCAGTAGTATATCAAGTTAGAAAAAATATCTAAAATCCACATCTAAATCCAGTAGAGCTAAAATTATATTTCAAAAGTCTAACAAATGGGAGCTTTTTGAAGTATTATTGAGAAAATTAGTATTTTTAATAACTCAGCTTCATGAAATGCATGATGTTTACATTCTGTTATAATTTTAGATTAGGAGAGCGGCATCAAATAATTCATTGTAATAATCTGAAATTCACTTCCATGTGTAAAATAGGCCTAAAGACAGAATACTGAATCCAGTTTTATTTAAAGAACCAGGAAAATTTATTCAGATATATGTAAGTCTAGGCACCGAGTGCAAAATTACTATAGTCTGTATGGGATAAAAAGCTATAAAATTTTCCTTTTTCCATTAAAGATTAATTTGGAATGTTAATGACTAATACTAAATCTAAAAATTTTCTTTGCACTTATATGTCAGTATATTTCTTCTTTACTTTTGAGTAAGCTGTTACCTGGAGTTATTGCAAAATAAATTACAAATAGACCCCCAGTACTAAAATAATGAGATAGTAATCCAACTTTCTAGATAAATATATAATGCCATTTTCCAATAACAGAAGAGAGCTAAACAGCAATGGACTTGGATATCTTTAGCGATATATGGCACTCAAATCCATTATTAATTTTGTGCCTTACCCAGCACATAGGGGTGTAGCTAAGATTAGAGCTCACTGGATAATTTAAAATTCATAAAGTTTCTTGAGCTTCTCAGAGTAAGGTGCTATATAAATATTAAATAGCAGTAATCATAATGACGAAATTATTATTCCAATCTTCATCTTGCACATGCTGTAAGTAATTCTCAACCACTTTATCACTTGGCTATATGCACATACACACAGTCAGGGAGGTTTTTGGGAGTATGAAATTCCCTTTGAAATCAATGAGAGTTCAGCAATCAATTCAACTCAGCAGGAGGCTTGGGGGTGTGGAAGAAAGAAAAATTGCACCATAACACTGAACAGAATCAAAGCAAATAGAAAACACAGTTCAATGGTTTCAAAGTTAAGAAAAATGAGGTAAGGCTGCTATTTTTAATTAAAAGAAATAAAATTCTAAATATTATTTTATAGGAAAAAAATAAGAGCAAAGAGAATAAATTAAAATTGTAAAGAAAAAATAAAAAAGCCATGCACTTTCTTGTATAAGAAATGAAAACTCTCCATTCTTTTAAATAAGATCTAAATATGTTCATTTGTATTTCTTGCAAGTTCCTAAACTTTATTTTGGATTTGAAAATATCTCTTTTGTATCATAATTTAAAATCCTCTTTGTGCCTGCTAAAATTGGTTGCTGTAATTGTCCTGAAGAGAAGGTAATAGATTGTATTAAAAAAGACAGCCTTCTGCATTACTGAAGACTACATCAGCACCTGTGGCCAAGAAAATTATAAAAATGGATGCCTTCCAAAAAGATGTGATAAAGTGCATTTCCTTATAATTAGAATAGTGGAAACTACAAATATGGTCATTTTTAATATTGAAAACATGGTACAAGTTTCAGGGAAAGGTATCTTTATGAACTGCTATTTATATAGCTTAAAAGCTGTCTCTTCCCTAAATTTCTTCTCAGACTCACACTTAGCCCAGAGATGGAAACCATATTTACGGAAACAATCTTCAGATTCTTTAAGATAAGAGGGCACAAACCAACACCTACAAGTTTGTAGTTTACTCAGCCAGCCTGTAACCATGGAAACAGATGGCCCATTTACACAGAGCCAGCCCTTGCGAATTCACCCCTGCCTCCCCGTCTTGAAAACTGCTAACAATGTAATCTGATTACTTTGTCTAAGAATGTGTTACCATTCAAACAACAACCAATCAAGAAAGTATATTAAAAAGTTCTTGCTACATTAGTGTATAAAAAGGCTTAAAACACGTCTCACACAAAAGTTTAACATAATCCTTTCCACTGAATCTTCTTTTATTGGAGAAAGACACAGATGCTACATCAATAAGGCTCTTGATTCTGTGCCATCTGCCCACATTGTTCCCCACTTATTGTATCCCACACTTTATTGTTCTGTGCATCCTCAAACCTGCAAACTCTGTCATGCACGTGTTCTTTATAATATTGACTTCACATCCTGTTCAGCCTCCGTGGAAATGTGTAGAGAACAATGACTATTGACAATTCTTTGAGAGATGAGATATATCATGAGTCTTTGGTCTTAAACAATGACAATTACCTATTTTTATTTGATATTATTAATATAAATAACCATAAGCATCACATTTGCTACTTTAGTATATCTTACAGCCTAAAATGAAAATCTCACGTATATTATTAATGTTGACTCTAACAGCCCTGTCAGAAACACATCCTCATTACTGTCTGCACAGAGAAAGTTCAAGAGACTTCAAGTATCTTGTCCAAGGTAAAAGTAAATGAATAAACAAAATAAATACAAGTAAAGTTTTTTATGGCAGACTCAGGATTCACACTTTGATTTTTTGACCCTAAGTCTGTCTTGCACTCTGTACCTACAATTATTCAATTCCCAGGTAACATCCTAAGATAAACTGAACTTTTTTAGTTAACCATATTTACTGAAAAACAAAGTTTCTCTGTACATCTAACTGTCATCATACATCATTTATTCTTCTTATATGGCCCGTGGTGACTATAAATATTTTTATTGTGGCATAGTCTATGTAATCAAATATCAAAGATTAAAAGATTATGCTAAAAAATATTATCAAACTAATAACTTTCCTTTTGTTATTACAAGTCTCGTATTGTGATAAAATATAGATTTAAAAAAAAAACCCTTGACACTTTCTGCCCATGATAACGAAGGCATAGTTGACATACTGGAAAAAATGATTCCTTAATATTTCTACAACACTATAAATTGAGTGCTTTTATTTTCACTATCTTAAAGGTTACAAAACATAGAAAGATAAATGAAGAATAATGTACTTGTTTCAGTTTTTATTGGAGGAGATTAAAAATTAAATTGTATCCTATTCATATTTTGTTGTTTATAATGAAGATAGAGTTCAGGAAAGTATTGCCTGTGGCATTTAAACAAATACAGTAAAATAAAATCCCTTTAGTATACCCTCTACTACTATAAATTTCTATATGCAGTGAATCAAAATTCTTTATTATCTTCGCATATTTCTTATAAAATTTATCACATTTTATGTTTCTCATCTGTTTCTATGTAACTCCTGAAAGGTAGAGACTATAAGTTATTCAGGATGTATACACAATTTCAACAAAGGACATGGCACTTACTTGACATTCAGTGGAAAAATTTATGAATAATGTAACTGAGTAATATATCATAGGTGTTAGCCAGGGCCAAAGACACCCATGAAGTTGGGATTACTCTGAAGTCTGTAATAGATTATATACACACATATATTATATGTATATAGATTATATATGCATATACATGCACATATATATGTTTAACATGAGGAAAGACATCTTTTCCCTTGATATCATTTAAATAAATTCATTTTTTTGGAATAGCATTTTTCAGACTTTTTTCTATAAAAGTGAAAGTTTAGAAATTCAAAGCATTTAAGAAATCTTAAGGTATAGCATTGCAAGTTACTTATAACTCTGATTTATATCGAGCCAGTGGTAAACTGATCCCACACGTGAAATGAGTCAAACTCTTTCAAAACATTAAAGGTGTACTGAAGGAAAGGGAAACTAGTAAACAGTTCATGCTGCTCTACGAGATTTAATATTTCACAGGGGAAATTTCTTCCTCCAAGAGAGCGTCTTACTTGTCAAGGCTCGCTGTGTTATCAGATCTATTTGGATTGGACCTAAGCCTAGAAACATGGGTTAAGAACTTACGTTTACAGAAACTGCATCATACGCCTCCTGTATAACCAGACCCCTTTACAGAGGCTCTCAAAAAAAAAGAAAAAAAAAACCTACTCTTACTGCCAACGATGTAAAACCAAAATAGATGTTTACAAACATATTAAATCATTTGAAGCATTTTAATTAATTAAAAAGAAATCAGAACATTTTTATGATTATTTATGTTTTAATATCATATTAGTTTTCTACCGCTGTGTAACAAAGTACCACAAACACAGCACTTTAAAAACCATTCCTACTACCAGAGGGGAAGGGGGGAGGGAGGAGGGTGAAAGGGATAATTCGGTACATGTGTGTGGTGATGGGTTGTAATTAGTATTTTGGTGGTGAACATGATGTAATCTATGCAGAAATAGAAGTATAATGATGTACACCTGAAATTTTTACGTTATAAACCAATGTTACTGCAATAAACAAAAAATTAAGAAAAAAAAAAAAAACATTCCTTATTTCCCTGTTGTCTAAGTTAGAAGTGTAGGTGGGCTTCACTGGGTTTACTGCTTTCGGTCTCACAAGGCTGAAATCAAGCTGTCAGCTGGGGTAGCTCTTCTCTACAAACTCGGGGAAGAATCCACTGCAAGGATCATTTAGGTTGTTGGTGGATCTAGTTCCACGTGGCTGTAGGACTGAGATCGCAGTGTCCTTGGTGGCTGTCAACCAGGTGGCTCTCAGCTTTTAGAGAGTGCACCTCGGTCCTTGGATTTGCTCGTCCCTCTTCAAAGCCAGCAATGGAGCAATGACTCTTTCTCTATGCTTTGACTCTCTCTCTTGCAAGTGGGAAAACTTCTCTGCTTTTAAAGGGCTTGTGTGATTAAATTAGGACCGACAGAAAAATTTACCTTTTCCCATATAACGTGACATAATCATGGAAGTAACACCATAGAGTGAAGGTCATGGGAGCCATTTAAAAATTAGGCTTACCACAAATATGTATTAAAATCTTAGTAGTTAAAAGAGCAAGCAATTAAAAAAATTACTATACTAATGTTGAATCTAGAGAATAATAGATTTAGTTTAAAAATGAAACCCAATGAAGGCTGAAAGCTATTAATAACAATTTTAATTGTGTAAAATTTCAACATGACGACATACATAAAACAGAAATAGTAATGGTTTTATATTAAAAGTATTTAGGCTATTAATCTGTATAGCTAATAACCTAATAAGTAAACCATCTAAATTTTAATTTATAAGATAAAAAATAATATGGATAAAAAGAAAGGTAAAAATGGTTTCATCACATGAATTTTAAAAATTCTTTGAAAGTGTCAATTATATTTAACAGTAATCATGTTACAATAAATTAGCATTGAGGTATAATTTAAATGTTAGAAAATCTGATTATATTTTAACTTCCTTCAAAAGGTGTTGGAGTCAGTCTTTTTCACCCATTTGCCTCTTAGCATCCTCAAAATAAATCAATAAAATTAAAAAGTACATGAAAAGAAAACTTCATCTTTAATTTAATTATGCAATAGACACTATCTGCAATTAAAATAGTATTATTATCTATAAAACAGAATGGAGTATGGCCCAAATCAAGGAAAACACCAGTTATTATGTATATCAGCCAAGATGTCTAACGAGATGCATTATTCTCATGTATTATGACCTACAAATAATTCACGTAATCCTTTAAAACTCCAACAACATTTCCCTGAAGCCATGTGGCAAACACTACTGACAAGCCAATGGCAAAGTCAAAGATTCCCATCGAATCTTAAAGATTTCCTTAGGAAACATGGAGCAAAAAGTGATAAAACTCAAACATGCGATCCTTTTCCTTTTCTGTGACTCTGTCTTCAACCAACAGAAATGGCAAGAACTTGAAGAGTAAAAAAGAGAGGAGAAGGCACAGTCACCGTGTAGCTGTGGACCAGCGTCAGTTCAGCAGAGATAATTAAACACAAGATCGATAGCTCAAAATGCTGTGGTTGTACTACAGTCAAGAGAAACCTCTGCTAGACGCTCTTCCTCCAAATTTTTTTGATTATTCATGTCATTCAAGTCTCTGCTGACATATAACCCGCTCAAGACTGCCTTGCCTGACCAACTTATCAAAAAATACCCCTCACAAACACATATACATACCTAATACCTTTTATTACCTTAACTGCTGTTTTCACATAGCATTAATTATTCCTAAAATCATGTTTACTATCTTTTCTTCTAGAATATAAGTTCCAATAGAGGAAGAAGGAATTTTTTCTACATTTTTTTACTGCTTTATCCCTAGCATTTAGAATAATGCCTAGTATATATTGGGCATTCACTATATACTTAATGAGTGAATGAATGACAAATATTAAAACAATTTTAAATACATACTTGAAAGAGAAATGTCAAATTCATGATAGTTTCTTCTGGGGAAAGATTAGATAGATAGATAGATAGATAGATAGATAGATAGATAGACAGACTGATTGATAGACAGATAGATGACAGATAGGCAATTACAGATAAAGAGAGAAAGAGAGAGAGAGAAGCCTAGAAACAGAGTGAGACAGAGAGACAGACATAGTGAATATGTTCTCACAGGCTATGCTTTGCCTTTTTACTTTCTTATGGGAGGGGTCCAAAGAGGACTATAACTTTGGGGCAAGCTTATATTTCTTTATCAAAAATTTGAGGCTAGGGGCCAGCCCAGTGGCGCAAGCGCTTAAGTGCGCCAGCTATGCTGCAGTGGCCCAGGGTTCGCCAGTTCGGATCCCGGGTATGCACCGACGCACCACTTGTCAAGCCATGCTGTGGTGGCTTCCCGTATAAAGTGGAGAAAGATAGGCATGGATGTTAGCCCAGGGCCAGTCTTCCTCAGCAAAATGAGGAGGATTGGCAGATGTTAGCTCAGGGCCGATCTTCCTCACAAAAAAAAAAGAAAAAAAAATTGAGGCTAGGGGGCCTGTCCGGTGGCATAGTGGTTAAGTTCGCTCGCTCCAATTTAGTGGCCCCGGGTTTGCAGGTTTAGATCCCAGGTGTGGACCTACACACCGCTTATCAAGCCATGCTGTGGTGGCGTCCCATATAAAGTAGAGGAAGATGGACACGGATGTTAGCCCAGGGCCAGTCTTCCTCAGCAAAAAGAGGAGGATTGGCGTGGATGTTACCTCAGGGCTGATCTTCCTCACAAATAAAAATAAACATAAATAGACAATACAATTCAAAAAGGGGCAGAGTATTTACATAAACATTTCTCAAAAGAAGATACACAAATGGTCAACAACCACATGAAAAGATGTTTAACACCATTATTCACTCAGAAAATGCAAATCAAACCAAAATGAAATACTACTTCACGCCCACTATAAATGGCTATAATTTAAACACCAGACAACGACAAGTGTTGACAGGGATGTGGAGATGCAGGAGCTCTCATATGTTGCTGATGGGAATGTAAAATGCTGCAGCTGATTTGTAAAACAGTTTGGAAGGTTTCCTTCCTTCCTTTAAGGAAAGAAGTTTCCTTCCTTAAAATGTTAAGCATACGCGTTTGACAAAATGTTACCTTATAACCTAGCAATTACATTTCTAGCAAAACAAAAAAATGAAATTATACATCCATACAGAAACTTGTACATAAACGTTCATAGCAGCCTTCAAAGTAGCATAAAACGTGGAAACAATCCAAATGTCTATCAACTTAATGAATAAACAAATGCATGGAATATTATCTGGGAATGAAAGGGAATGAAGTGATGATATGTACTACAATGTGGAAGAAACTCAAAGGCACGCTAAGTGAAAGAAGCCAGACACAAAAAAGCACATACCGTGTGATTCCATTTATATGAAATGTCCAAAATAGGCAATACCAGCGAGACAGAAATTAGAGTAATGTTTGCCCAGCAGAAGGTAGTGGTGGGGGGAAAAAAAAAGGAAACTAACTGGAGGGGTATAAAGCTTCTGTTTTGAAAGGCAAAAAGGTTCTCAAGTTAGGTTGATTAATTGGCAACGATTGCATAACTATGTGAATGAATTACCAAATAAACATGGAATTGTATACTTTAAATGACTGAATTTAAATGGGTTAATTGTATTGTATATGAATTATATCTCCATGAAGCAGTTGAAAAATATGAGTAAGATCAACTTATGTATTTATTAGAAGGAAAAAGGGATGTCAGACTGAATCAAGAAACAATATCTATTTTTTATGCAGTAATTAAATTAAAACTGCATCTTGAAGAAAATAGCTCGGAAATGTTGCAAGTAGCAGGTTACAAAAATACACATCAGAGAAAAACAAAAAGAAGAGTTCATGATATCAATACCATATAAAGTTGAACTCAATGCAGAAAGCACTAAGAAAACAAGGAGTTCTCTCTCATATGAAATGTTTCAAATCTATGAAAAATCATGTAGTATAATATGAGGAAGAGCTATGTGCCCTCCACCTAACGTTTGCAAATTTTAACTTTATGCCATATTTGCTTCAACTTTTTTAATTTCTTTCATTGTTCTGTATGAAACTCCATGTGTTGTCCCTCATCCTATCTGCCTCCTTCCTTTAATTTTGTTTTTTTACTTAATTATTTTATGGAGGTCATATTGGCTTATAACACTGTATAATTTCAGGTGTACATTATTATGTATCGGTTTCTGTCTAGACTGCAGCGTGCTCACCACCAATAGTCTAATTTGTATCCCTCACCGTACATGTGTGCCCCTTTACTCCTTTCATCCTCCCCTCCTCTTTCCCTCTGGTAACCACTGATCTGTTCTCCTTATCTGTGTGTTTGTTTATCTTCCACATGAGGGAAATCATACGGTGTCGTGCCCTGTCTAGCTTATTTCACTTAGCACAACACCTTTAAGGTCCACCCGCGTTGTTGCAAATGGCACAATTTTCTCTTTTTTATGGCTGAGTAGTATTCCTTTGTGTGTGTGTGTGTGTGTGTGTGTATATATATATAGCAAATCTTCTTTATCCACTCATTCATGGATGGGCACTTGAGTTGCTTCCATGTCTTGGCTATTATGAATAATGCTGCAATGAACATAGGGATGTACACACAGATCTCTTTGAATTGTTTGTTTCATGTTCTTTGGATAAATACCCAGAAGTGAGCTAGCAGGATTCCACTAGTATTTCTATTTTTAATTTTTTGATAAATCTCCATACTGTTTTCCACAGCGGCTACACCAGTTTGCATTCCCACCAGCAGTGTATGAGGGTTCCCATTTCTCAACATCCTCTCCAACACTCGTTATTTCTTGTCTTGGTAATTATAGCCATTCTGACAGGTGTGAGGTAGTATCTCATTGGAGTTTTGATTTACATTTCCTTAATAATTGGTGATGTTGAACATCTTTTCATGTGTCTGTTGGCCAACCATATATCTTCTTTGGAAAAATGTCTGTTCATATTCTTTGCCCATTTTTTGATTGGACTGTTTTTTTGTTGTTGAGTTGTGTAAGTTCTTTATATATTTTGGAAATTAACCCTTTGTTGGATATATGATTTGCAGACATTTTCTCCCAGTTGGTGGGTTGTCTTTCATTTTTTTCATGGTTTCCTTTGCCTTGCAAAAGTTTTTTAGTCTGATGTAGTCCGATTTGTTTATTTTTTCTTTTGTTTCCCTTGCTTGAGTAGACATGGTATTTGAAAAAATACCACTAAGGCCAATATCAAAGAGTGGACTGCCTATATTTTCTTCTAGGAGTTTTATTGTTTCAGGTCTTACATTCAAGTCTTTAATCCATTTTCAGTTAATTTTTGTGTATGGTGTAAGATAATGGTCTACCTTCTTTCTTTTGCTTTTCTACATACTTTCTCTCTAGAGAAAACCTCATGCAAGGTCATATTGCAACAGTGTTCATAGCCACATTGTTCATAAAAAGAAAAAATATTAAACAATATAAATTTCTATCAATGTGTATGTTGAGGAATATTCTTGCAACTCAGTATGTTATGGAAATTACAAATGAATGAAATGGGGCTGGCCCCGTTCATTAACCATTAAGCCGTAGTGGTTAAGTGCCCACGCTCCGCTGCTGGCAGCCCAGGTTCGATCTCGGGTGTGCACTGATGCACCACTTGTCAGGCCATGCTGTGGCAGAGTCCCATATAAAGTAGAGGAAGATGAGCACAGATGTTAGCCCAGGGCCAGTCTTCCTCAGCAAAAAGAGGAGGATTGGCATGGATGTTAGCTCAGGGCTGATCTTCCTCACACACACACACAAAAAAATGAATGACGTAAGGCTACATTTATCCTCTTAAAAAATATATATATATTATTAAATGAAAAGAAAAACCAAGTTAGGATGTTATTTATGAAATGTTCATATATATAATGTTTGAAAATCCATAAATATGTAATAAAGTATTAAAAACAAGTTAAGGAATAATAAAAAATGAAGTTGTGTGATACCTTTTGATACTCAGAATACTTAAATTTTAATGAAGTCAATGCATCAGTTGGTTCCTTTACGGATTGAGCTTTTTTGCCTTCTTGAAATTATCCTTGCCAACCACCAGATAGTAAATATGACAGCCAATATTTTCTTCTGAAAGTTTTTAAAGGTTTGCTTTTTGCGTTAAGGTTTTTTAATCCTAGCTAGAATTGATCTTTGTGCCTGGTGTAATTAAAATCTAAATTAATTTTTTTCTATAAGCTTAGTCAATTGTCCCAGAACCATTTGCTGTATTCTTTCTCCACTGATGTGCATGCTCCATCTGTCATGGATCAGGGCTCCATATACTCATAGCCTGTTTTGGAGCTCTCTATTTTGTTACATGGCTCTATTTTTATTTATCTCTACCCTAATACTACTCTGTCTTTATTCTCCTAGATTTATAGTAAGTTTATATAGGATAAGGAAAGTTTCTCCAACTTTTTCAAAAATGTCTTGGCTCTTCTTGGCACTTAGATCTTATGTATAAATATCAAGATTAGCTTCTGAAAGTTTTGTGAATCTTATGATCCCTAAAATGGCATATCCTTCGTTTATTCAGATTTTCTTTTATACCTTTAAATATCTTTCTATAATTTTCTTCATATACACATTGCCATTTTTTGTTAAGTTTATTCCTAGATGCTTATTCATACCTTACTTGGGAATATGTAAATCTTTTTATCAAAATACCAGGCAAACAGTACATACTCAAAAACTGTTAACTGCTATTATTAATGTGTTTTTTATTATATTCTCTATTAGTTTTTCTTGTTGTATAGGGATGCTTTTGAGCCTTTGCATGTTGACTTTTTATGTAAGAAAACTTGCTTCACTTTCTTATTAGTTCCAATGCTCTTTCTGGGGATTTTCTTGGATTTGCTTCAACCAATGAAATATTTTATTTGAAAATCATTTCTAATGCACTTTACTGATAGGAGCTAAACTTCTGGCTTCCACTGCGCATCTACTAACCCAGAGGCCAGCAGGCCCACAAAATCAGCTCTTCACCATGGTGCACATTCTGCTCCGTGGAAATACGTGCCTTATATTTGAGCATAGCTATAACTCTGTATTTGTTTTTATTATGTTATCTTCCATTAACATTTAAATTTAAGCACTAACTCACTTTACCACCTTGTCCTAAAATATCTGGGAGGCATGTTAAAAGATAAATAGGGGCCGGCCTGGTTGCATAGTGGTTAAGTTCATGCGCTCTACTTCTGCAGCCTGGGGTTTGCCAGTTTGGATCCCGGGTTTGTTGTGTTTGGACCTACACGACACTCGCCATGTTGTGGTGGCATCCCACATACAAAATTTGGGGAAGATTGGCACAGATGTTAGCTCAGGGCCAATCTTCCTCACCAAAAAGTAAAAATGATAAATAATGTAGTACTGCCTTGATCTTCAGTGAAACAAATAATAGTATCTATATTATTTATATAGATTATTATCTGTATTATTATCTAATATATTATCTATATACTTATATAGATTATATATAATATTCTATATTATATATCTATAATAGTATCTATATAATAGTATCTATAAGCAGACATAAAATTATTTAGATAGAGAAAGGAAGAATACATAGGAATCTAATAAATCAAATAGTAGGTGGATCTAACAGCTATTTCTCCCTCTCTGCAGTTTGGGAATGCAACTCCTTTTCATAAACACATGGAACAATTAGATAAATGTTTTAGGCACTGTTAAATCGTACCTTATTTAAGCCTCAAAACAACCCTATGATGTACATGCCATTATTCTATCATTTTAGAGATAAAGAAACCAAAACACAGAGAAGTTAAGTAATATCTTTAAAAGACACACAATTGGTAAGTGGTAAAGCAAGGATTCAAACCTAGGTATCTAACTTCAGAACCAAACTCTTCATTATGAGACACATGAGGAAAAGCAGCTGGAGATGCCCAATCAGCAAATCACCATGTTCTACAAATGAAGACATAAGAGTTATATTACTGATGATAATTACACTGTTGGAACAAATCAGGTTACTCAAGCTGGCGGATAGCAAGAGAAGGAACTGAAGTCAGGATTTGGAGAACAGCAAGTTTAAGTAAAGGTTAGAGACCAAGAAGCCAGCGCAGGAGATAAAGAATCAACCCAGAAGTAGGAGGAGACCAAGAGACGTGTCTTCCAATAATCCAAGGTATTCTGCATATAATACAAAATTTTTTTAAATTTTTTGTTTATTGCAGTAACATTGGTTTATAACATTGTATAAATTTCAGGTGTACATCTTTATACTTCTATTGCTGCATAGATTACATCATGTTCACCACCCAAATACTAATTACAACCCATCACCACACACTTGTGCTGAATTATCCCTTTCGCCCTCCTCCCTCCCCCCTTCCCCTCTGGTAACCACCAATCCAATCTCTGTCTCTGTGTGTTTGTTTATTGTTGTTATTATCTACTACTTAATGAAGGAAATCATACGGTGTTTGACCTTCTCCCTCTGACTTATTTCACTTTGCATTATACCCTCAATGTCCATCTATGTTGTCACAAATGGCTGGATTTCATCGTTTCTTATGGCTGAGTAGTATTCCATTGTGTTTGTTTTGGGTTAGGGTTATATGTTATGTCTAAAATTCTCTGTTAGACTAAACAGAGATAATTTCCATAATAAAATTCTACAGAAATAAAGTGCGAATCGAATAGACCACATGATTCTAGCAAAGTTTAGAAAGTAGTATTTTTCCAGTATCATTTAGAATTAATTAAATTGGCTCAGATTTCACTTCACAAAAAAATTCAAATGAGTTAAATATCTTGAGATGAAAAGTACATTCATAGAAAAAAGACCTTATCCTAATTTTCCTGGTACGTCATGACCCATACATTCAGCTTTTAGTAAATTATAATATATTAGAACAAGATTTAATCACAACCTTTACTGATCTGGATCAGCATTTAGTTTAGATTCTTAGAGTGATACTGTTTATATTATTTGAAAAAACATATTCGAATTAGATTCTCAAACACTATTTGTGCTAATTCTTTTTAATACACTGATTGTAGACAGAGATACAGAGCTTTCTCAGCCTCACCCTCACATAGCACAGTATGACTTTCCTGCAGAGCACTCATCAGCATTTATGATTAAACCACTACATTTGGTGATGAATTGATAGATCCTTGGCTTCCACATTAATCAGTCAACTCCAGGAGAGCAAGGTCTGCCTCCGTTTTCACTCACCTTTGTAATCCTAGGCATATCACAATGTCTGCATCATAGGAAGAACTCAATCACTATTTTTGAATAAATAAATCATTATGGATAGAGAACTTTCAATGTTGTATTTCAAAGCTGCTTGGGGAAAAATGCGGCTGCTGTTGAACGATGCATCTTTTTCTCCCTCTTGCCATAGTTAACTTAGACGACGCCCAAAATAAAATTCAAAAAAACAAATATCAGACATACTTTTATGAAGGAAAATTCCTAAGATGTCTACAGAATGCTAAAACAACTAAGTGAAAATCAAAAAGTGCATTTATCTGGTTACTCAAATAATCAATCTAATTTTTAGCAATTGACTTGAGTAAATCATTCAAACAGCTGAACTAATCATTTTGACATATCATCTCAGCCTTGAAAAGGAATCTTCAATAGAACTTCTGAACTTACTGCTGATTCCCAAGTAAAGTTAGTGATTTATACACAGAAATAAATTAAACATCTTCTTTGATTCCCTTGCAAACCTGCTGGTTCTCCTCTTCCCCGGCTCAGTTAAAAACTTCCTCCTCTTTCCAGTCATTCAAGCTGGAATCCAAAAATATTCTCCTTCATTCCCCACATATAATTAGTTACCAAATCCTCTCAGTCACACCTTTCCAAAGTCTCTCTCCTGTGTCAATTTATTCTTATTCCCACTACCCTAGTTCACACCATCATCTCTTCTCACCTAGACAATTCAATAGCTTGCCCCTATTCCTAATTCTAGAGAAAAGATTACTTGGGTTAAAAATTCAGAAATCTGGGTTCTATCATTTCCTGTGCTATCAATTGATATGAGCCTCTTTTATCATGTATTAAATACGGGGATTGTGTTCTCTGAAAATTCCCCTAAAGTCATGTAATTTTTCCCCAGCTAAATCCTCCCTTCACATTTCCTCCAATTACATTCTCAGAACATAGATCAAACATCAACTTCCTACTGAAATCCTTCCACAGGGACTCAATGTTGATAGAAAACGGTTCAAATTACTTAGAATGGAATTCAACTCTACCCAGCATCTGAACCCAACTCACTTTCCCGTCGTTTTCTGCCACATTTACCTTCTAAATTGATGCAATCCAGAAATTCCTGATTTGTTGGTTTCCTAAATTTGCCCTATACATTCTTACTTCCATATGTTAACCCCTCTGAGAAATCCTCCTGGATAATACCATCTGTCAGTATCTTTCCCATCCTTCAAGAGCCATGCCAAATGCCATTTCCTCCAGCATTCCTGATTCCTGGCCACACTTAGACTCTCCCTCCCCTTTGTATCCATCAAGATTTGTTTAGACATTTATTTACTTCTCTTCTCATTTTGTTTAGTCTTATCAACCAAATTTTTAGTTTAGACAAGATCTAATTATTTCCTATTTCTCACAACACTTACTGCTTTACAATGAAAATAATCAATGGAAAAATACTTATAAATATTTCAACTCCTAATCTATTTCCCTCCTCCTCCTTTTTCTCTATTTTTTCATTCCCTATTACCTCTAATTTTAAATTAAAAAATACTTTTTCTTTCTAAAATGAAAGTTATTTGTGTAGTGCTTGCTTAAATATATTATTTCCTCAGTATACTGTGCATGCAAAAAAAGTGCTAAAATCACATAGGCTAAGATCATTGATGAATTTTTAATGAATTAGTGAGATTCTTTTGTGTTATTGTAAATTATAATAATAGCTCAATAGTTTTCACAGATATATATTTGCGAAAATCTACTCTTTGATTTTTTTTGGTGAGGAAGTTTTGCCCTGAGCTAACATCCATGCCAATACTCCTCTATTTTGGATGTGGGTCACCACCACAGCATGGCTGATGAGTGGAGCAGGTCCACAACCGGGATCCAAACCCATGAACTCATGAACCTGGACCACTTAAGCAGAGCATGCGGAACTTGAGCCACTCGGCCACAGGGCAGGCCCCGCCAAAATCTTCTCTTGATGAATACTTGGATAGTTTCTAGTTGAGAGACATTATGAACAACGCTGTTATGTGCCTTCTTGTATATATATTTTGCAGCATTCATTTCTCTTTGGGAAATATCTAGGAGTAGAACTGCTGGATGATAAGGCAAGTTGGTGCTAAACTTTAGTAAATACCGTCAGATAGTTTTACAAAGTGGTTATACCAATTTATAGTCCTTTCATGTAAACAGCATATATTGAAATTTTATTACCTTTACTCAAGCTGAAACTTTTTTCTTGTCAATACAATGGTTTAAGCATTTACATTTTTAACAGAATTTTTAATGTTTGACATATATAGTTTTGTTATGCATGCACACATACATATTTATCTGCTGTAATTATACATTCCACATTATGGTGGTGTTAATTTTATTACTGGTTACTTTTAAGAAGTTTTAAAAACATCATTGAGGCCACGTGTATTAACACAACTTAGATTAACCTGAAGACCACCTATGTCAACATGATTTAGTCATTTGTTCCAAAAAAACGTGGTCTATGAATGATAAGGCTGAAACCACTATACAACTTCACTATTTCATTCAGGAAATTCTCATGATCAATTTATCAGACATAATCTGCTCCCTTGGGTAACATTTTGGTTATCAGTCAAGACTCAGTTCAAGACCCCCATTTTGTTGTGTCCACCAAACTTAAACTAATCCGTCATGAATTCAGCCCTGTCTCCATCAGATACCTACTTGGAAAGACCTGCCTTAAATCATTTGATCCTAGGTTCAAAGTCTATAAAACCCCACTTTAGTTTTCCCTTTTTGAGACAGTAAGAAGACTTTGTGGTAGTCTCCCTTACTAGAGGGAAATAATAAATTTCTAAATTTATTAGAACGTTCTAATAAATTTAACTTCATAACAAGTCTAGAGATAGTTTGGAACATTGAATAGCATTAGACTCAAAATAAAGTGCCTCTTTTTTATAATAAGCAGTTTAACACCCCTTAATTCTCCCCTGCCCATTCCCACATTACAACATTTACTAACGTAACACGATTTACACCAAGGTTATTGCGATTAATTTTACACCTCATAAATTCTCTTGAACAATGATTTAGGCTTAATTTGTACTAGTTGTCACATTTTTATACCTGACTTCTCCAATTATGAGCAATTAATTTGGAATTATTTTATAATTAGTTGGAATATTACTAAAATATATACTGAAAACTTTTAAACACTTTTCAAAGTAATCTGTAAGTGCATCTTTTGTATATTTGAATACTTGTTCTATTTCTAAGGAAATTTATTTGGATAAAAATTATCTCAAGTCTCCATAAACATCCTCCCATAACATCTCATATTTAGAGTTACAGAGAATTTGGAGGCTAGACTACTTCTTTTACAGATAATCTGTTTTCCTTTTTCTTTGTTTCCTCTGTGTTGTAGATTTTCTTTTTCCTCATGTGCCTAGTGGACTTTTTTCTAAAATAGAGGTTTCTTTTTTAAAAAGTTTTTCCTGAAGTGGTAGTTTTCCTGGAGGCTGTTTCATTTGGTATATGTTGGTAATTATTTTTCTGAAGAAACATGTCTCCAACAATAATTTAATGTCTTCAACAATAATTTAATCTAATTATCTTGTTTTTTTCTCCTGCTGAAACACCTATAATTCCATTGTCTGTCATTCCTTTTTATTTTTCTTTCCCTGCTATGAATCAAAGTGTCTCAAGTCGATCTTCCATATCATTAAATTGATTCTCTTCTTCCAGAATCCTGTTTGTTAATTTTTCTGATGAAAATTTAATTCAGACATTGCATATTTTGTTTCCTTGATTACTTCTTTATGTTTTCCTTCTCTGTTTTAATCTTATCCCATTCAGTCTTGATGGTTTTCTATATCAAGGATGTCAAAGTGTTTTCTGAAGTAATTTTATGGTTTCTGTAATAATCGCTCATTTTCAGAGGTACGGTCTTTTTCTGAGTCTTCATTTGATATTTTCGCTCCTTTGATCTGCAGCGCTTTTACCCTTCTCATCATTAAACTTTGTAGGAGTTATCCAGAGTTGGTGCTTACCAAGGGATTTGGTGTTGGGTTGCTTTGGCACAGCTTACTGTTTGGGTGCTAGCTAAATCCTCGTTGTGGAGTCAGGGCTGGAGAGCAGGTTGATATACACAAGTCCCAGTCTATTACACAATTTCCAGCAAATGTTCTGCTTAAAGCAGGGCTTCTTTATGTTTTTGTGCCATGGAAAGATTTGCCAGAACACTGAACCACAGAGAAACCTTAAAAAGGCAAACAGAATTCCAAGAAAGAAATTATGCTGAAACACAGATAGCAATCTACTTTAAAATAAAATATACATTATATACCAATATATATGTGCTTCTTTATTAATCATTAATATCAAGATCTAGTGAAAGGTCTCATAACTACCATAAATCCAAAGTATCAATGAGCATAAAAGATATTTTGAGACACCTAAAGTTACTTAAATATGTTATCAAACTATTAATGATCTCTCTTGGGGAGAAAGTCACGAATCCTGCTAGTATAACTGTGGTTTATTGCCTACATTTGTACTTGAAAGGAATGCTACATTTCAGTTACAGACTAATGAAAATAAAGATTTCTTTTTTCCCATCCAATTTCATGGAGCCCCTGAATTTGGACCCCAGGTTAGGACACTTGCTCTAGTGTTATTCTATTGGATGTAAGTGGAATAACCTATTTCCTTGCCTGACATCTTAAAACTCTAAATTAAAGAATTCCATGAATAAATATGAGACATAGAAATACAGTTTTCAAGACATCTCCAGTTTTGCCCTTATCCATCATAGCTTAGTTGGGGGGATTTGGGGTCCTAGAAGTCATAAGAGGAAAAGGATCGCAGTCTGCTGTTTTTAAAAAGCCACACCTTCAAAGAAGATGAATAGCGCTCGGTTTTCTGCTTGATACTGATCCTGTGTCTCCAAGAACAGTTAGAAGATAATGGTTAAAGAACAGAATACACTTCTACTGTGCATCAGGTGATGCGGCTGCTGCCGGATTTCTTGAAGTGTATCATATTTTAGTTACCTATCAAAGAATTCTACCATCAGATCCCTCAGTCTTTTTTCTGCGTAATAATCTTGAAGTTTTTGGAGGTAATAACTACATGACAGTTGCTATCCAGATGCCAAATTAAAATACAGGTATATAACACTATTTTAATTTTACACAGATAGCATAAACATAACTAAAACATAATTTTCAAGATATAGCTTGGTCTTTTGGAACACCATTCCAAATCTATGTTATAATATTGCTTCACAGGATAAATTAAATAATTTCCATGAATAAAATGGATCAGAACTATCCTTGAGTATAGAATCCCAGGAACAACTTTTCTCCTGAGAGGTTCAACTTTGTGTTTGTTGGGTTTACCTTAGGTCAAAATACACATTTGTGAACTTGAATTTTCTTTTAAGACATACACATGCACACACACACACACACACACAAACTATAAGTATTGTACTAAACTAATCCACACATTTAAAAATTCTACTTTATGAATAAGTTCTTTTAGTTATACATATTGGATAGATAGATGGATGGATGGATAGATAGATAGATAGATAGACAGACAGATAGAAAATCAATATAGTTATACTTTTGAGTCTTTCTTTTCTTCTCATTCTTGTTCCTATGACATTACTGAATAAGCAATTAGCGTTGTGGAGGGAAGCCCCTAAAGTATTTTTTTTTAAATTGTGACCTTAAAATTGTGTGTTCTAAACTGCTGCATGGTCATCATCAACTAAAGCATTCTTCTCAGTTTCTGCCTCACTATAACGACACTCTAGGCTTGCTGATCTCTGGCCCAGCTTCACACAGAACCACAGAGAGCACAGGGCTAGTAACAAGTAACCATGACCACCAAACTCCATACATGTTTGCACAAAAAGGAGGAGGTTATATCGCTGTGGACTTTCATCTAAATGAAATTTTCTGATTGTTTTATGAATTCAGATTCTCTGGAGAAACAAAGCATTTCTCAAGTCAAGAGGTTATCCGTCAAATGCAGGAACTGTGCTCTCAGGGAAAATGATGGAATTCCATAAGACAAATATTTTCAAGATTTTACAAAAACGAAATACAGAAAGATATCCCAGTTGAAAATACTACTTGGCAAGGAGCAAAGAAAGGGATCTGTATTTGCTATTGAGCTGGAGAAGACAATCTTTAGAAAAGGACAGCCATCTGAGAATGAAGGAAACTTTAAACTCCATTAACAGATGGACTCATTAATATGACTTTGCTGCTCCTTTTCAAAAGGAACTAGTGACTAAACAAAACCCACAGAGGGAATCTTTGGGTGTGGAATTTATAAATAAAATATTGCCTTGATCTTTGTGTACACAATAAATGTATCAAAACAGTATCTGCAAAATTTAACCAAATATATTCAGCTGAATATAAAAAAAACATTTTGGGATGCAAAGATATTTCCTCCAAATTATTTTCTTAGAAGAGTTATGAAAGATAGTCAAAGCTAAGAAGGGTAGCTATTTTGAAATATTATTGGTAATTTGTAGATTCTCACATATTTCTATATCTAGACTTTCTTGTTAATTCAATTTTTTTAAACACCTAAAGAAAAATAAGGTGCTATATCTCTTTCCTCTCAAAATTTTTGCACAACATTTCCATCTCCTTTTGATTCTTTTGGGCATGTTTGGTCTATGATAAATTCCCCCATTGACACCTTTTGGTTGTTATAATCATCTTTGACAAAGAAGGTGCTATAGTAAAATTGCCTCTCAGTCCTCATACTGAAAAATATCTCAGATTAAAAATTTGAGACATGTAATTGACAATAGTGCAACAGCCAGGAGTAGAAATAAAGGGATCCATGCAAGGCCTGCAAGAGACCAGAATGCCTCAATTATGATAACACCAAAAACCAACCACCACAGAGCTTATAAACTTACAACTTTCCCAAGTAAATTCTCTTAGAAATTATAAGTAAATTCTCTTAGACAGGTTTGGCTGTGAGATAAGGCTAACTGGCTCTGATTATTACATTTGATCCCTTGGTATGTACTTTGAAAACCATATAATTTTTACCAATAACGCAGGTACCAGGAGATTCTTTTGTTATGCAAAGCCAACTGTGAGTAAATCGGCAGAGCACGTCAAACTTAACCAACAGGCCACCGGGGCTGGCCCTCATCCTTAAGGATGTTAAAGTGTAGTTGGCTTATCCCCATACAAAGGTGAAGAGTACATGAGACTACGCAAATGGGACAGAGGAAATATCACGTAGGAATTCAGAACAAGAGATCAGTGTAGGACAGAAAAAAACAGAGAACACTTGAAGAAGGAGGTGAGACTTGAAATGTGTTTTAATGGATAGGAAAGATTTCAAGAGGAAAAACATATTTCTCATCTTAATATTCAAATTAAGATGGGATTTTAAAGTGTGGTTACTAAATAGTAATGTATTTAAAAGAGCACATAAATTCAAAATGAGCAGTAGTGAATTTGAATTATCTCTATGCTTGTGATATTTTACAGATGATCTAGGAGATTTGAGATTTCATTGAAAAGGAAACAGATGTTAAAACAATTATTTTTGTTAAGTTAGATGTTTTAAAAAATGCTAGCATAACAGTTGACTATTTTAATATTTGGTGCCCAGATTTCTTTTCTAAAGCAAGACAATGAGAAAAAGAATGTAAACATGCTAGGAAAAGTGTAATTATATGTTGCACTTTTTTGCTAATGCTGTGAATCTTAAATTAAAAGGCCAGTTACACTATTAATGCTGCTTTTAGTTTTAACCACCAAAAGTGCAGAGCTGTTAATTTAACCATCTTTGTTACCTTACAATTCTTTCTATAAATCAAAGAAATCTAAATTAGACACCATTGTCTTTGCAAAATAACATGGTAGCAATAGATTTCACAGCAATTTTCACTGAATTCTTATTGAATTTCAGAATATTTTATCCCATTTTAGCTAATTCTTAAGAAGACTTCAGGAAATAATCACTTCCTTTAGTATACATAATGCTTTCTGAAATTTGCTTCATAGGAAAATAGATTAAAAATTAGTAATTAATAAGTCACAATTGCCCCTTAAGGTTAGTCATCATTATTTTTATTCATTCTTGCAAAGTTGTAAACTCTATTTGACTGAATTAACAGTTCCCAATATCACATTTATCAGCTCCAGGAATTAACAGAATATTGGCACTGAGGATGAAGAACTGGTGTAATTGTTTTGGTAACCCACCATCTTTACAATCTGGATGTAGATGAAAACATAGTTTTGGATTTGGATATGGGTAGGAATACTTATTGACACCTGCATCATTTTCAGCTGTATTTTTGAATTTAGTTTCAGAACAATGTATCTGACATAACTTATAACTTGGGACAATCACTGGTGTCTCTCTGAGCCTCCTTTTCTTCATCTGCAACATGTGCTCTACTGCTAAGAACAGGTGTGGGGCAAACAGGATAACACATGCAGAAGGGCTCTGAGGTAGGAGCTTCACTGTAGAAATTGTGAAAATTAATAAAGGAAAACCTCACTTAAAACAGAGTCAGGAAGCCCCTTAGGGGAGGTCTACAGGACACAACTTCTCTGAAGCTTACTTTACAATTTGGACAGGAAGTGCAACTACTACTCCAGCAGGAGGAAGAAAGATTTTCTCCTTGCCCAGCAACAGCCCAGCCAATGAGAAGCTTCACAGCTCAGCCAACGAGAAGCCATCTCCACCCCAAACTCTTACTTTCCTCCAATGAATTTTTGTTCAAAACAGCCCCTCCCAACCCCCTCTTCTTCTCTATAAAAGCAAGCTCCCCTCCCTTATTCTCTAGATTTGCCTGTGGTCTGCCATAGTTTGCATTTAACAAATTGCAATTCCTCTGTCTACTCTCGAATAAACTCATTTTGCTGGTAGGATAACTGGCTATTTTATTTTAAAGTTCACAAAATAATATACCTGCCATTTCTTGTTTCCTCCATTTCCATTATACTCTCTTATATCTGGCAAATTCCTCCACCTTTGCTTAATTGGTGAAGAACCTTAAATCTACAGTTTCCGTAATTCTAAACTGGTTCCCACACCTCACACACATTATTCCCGTTCTTTGGGTATCATGCTGCTAGGGGCTGGAAGAGTGGTACAAATACCACCAGGTAACCCTTTTTTGAACCACATGCACTTTGTGTTCTGAGTTATGTGCATATAGAAATGTACATGTACATACTTATATTAAAATATGGCAATAAACTAAACCATTAAATATTGAATCAATATTTAAATTAAAATATGGCAAATAAGGATGGGCAACTGATCCACATGCTAAAAAAATCTTTCTGAAATGCTTCTATTCACAATATTGGTTTATATTCATTGATAAGCTGTCCTTATGCTTAAATTAATCTGAATTTGCCTACTTATATTGTGTTGATTTACAAATCATCTCAAGTTTAGGAGCTCAAATTTCAATAACTATAAGTAACCCAAGATTATGGTAATAAATAAAATAATCTAAAGAAATCACAAGAATCTTTTAAAGATGCTCTACTACCATCATGCAAGAAATTATTTTAATTATGAAAACTTTAAAAAAAAATTATTTCTACTTCTAACCATGACAGAACGTGCCTTGGTCCTTGACTTGCCGTCTCACCATAAAAAGCAAGAATACTGGGAAGCATGAAACAACTCTTTTCAGATATCGGGAAAACACACAATGCAGGGCTGTGATCCTCAGGAAGAAAACAAAAGAAGAAAACACTAAAATCTCTCCCTTTTACTGACGGCATTTGCTCTCCAAACCCAGAGCAGGGACGGAGAAATAAGCAAAGATGGGAGTTCAAGGAGACTGAGGCGTCTGAATTTTAGCACTTGTACTGAGAAGCTTGGAAACAGTCAATGTCTCAAGGGAAAAACTGGAATATTTGATTCACTTCTCGTGCCTCCCTTCTTTCTGGGATCTTGATGTTCCTCAAATCCAGGTGCTTTGGCAGAACCAAATTCTAATTTTTGTCTCTCCAGATCTGAAAAATTGTTTAAAGCTCTCCTGACTCCCCTGCCTTTTAGGAGCTTCTCAACCTGCTTTGTGTCTCCTCTCCCACCAAGAATGAGCAAATGTCCTATGGGGCATATGGGGTAAAATGAGAAAGCAACCTGCAGAATGTCGAGGCCCGACTCAATTGGTTTCCCTACACATTGGAAATTTGGCTTCTCACTATGGCCTTAATTTTCATTTTCCTACTAATATATAATAATTCTAAGCAATGAAGTTTGTCTCCCAAATACATTAGTAAAACTTGGCAAGAAAAACAAGGAGATGGCAGAATATTCTCAAATTTTAAAACCTGAAGGTCTGGACCAAAAAAGAGGAATATCAGGTTGGGGTCGAGATAACAGATACGGCAAGAGTAATGACTAACTCCAAAGCTAGCTTCACTGAAGAGAAGGCATTTTAAAGATTGAAGAAAAATCTTGTCAGAAGATCCCAGAAAAGTTCTAATTTTCATTACCAGTTAATAAAGTTATTGATACAGAAGTGTACAGAACAGAACATGGCTCTTGTTTATTTTCCTTGCACTTTTTGGCCTGGGATATGGGTTTTAAATAGACATTGTCTGTACCACCTTCATTAAAATAAACAAAATATTTGTAAAAACCATGAAAGAAGAAAGGAAGGAAGGGAAGGGGAGGGGAGGGGAGGGGAGGGAAGGAGGGAGGGAGGGAGGGAGGAAGGAAGGAAGGAAGGAAGGAAGGAAGGAAGGAACTCTGTGTCTTTATTGGCCAAGCAGGCCACCTGAGTGAGATGAAGTGGGAGGTGTGGGTGGCCCCGGTGCCTGGCTGGCCATGGTTCCCGGGCCTGTAGGTGATGAGAACGCACCTAGGTAGTGGCCAGTCATCTCTCACTAGGATTCTACCTGGCTGAAGGTCTTGCCATTGTAGACGCCCACCATATCCAGCAGGACGACCATGTCTCCAGGTGCATCTTCAGCACCTCAGGCCTCTCCCCGGCAGCGCCTCCTTCCTGGGCTCGCGCAGGCGCGTCAGCGGAAGAGCCGCCTCCAAGGCAGGGCGGGTTTAGTGGCTGCGGCTGCACCCGCTGCTCCAGCTGCTCCTAGAATGTGTCCCCCGGCTGGGCGAGAGCCGCCCCGCGGTAGGTGCATTTGCAGAAGGTCCGCTTCTTCTTCGGCTCTACTTCCACCATCTTGTCGGTTCTACTTTTCAGAATGTTGGTTTTCCTGTACATAAAGGAAAAGGTACGAACATATTCTCTCTCTAAATATTTTTAATTTTAACAAAGAAATTTTTATTATTTTTAGTTTCGAAAAGACAGCTACAATCAAAGAAACTCTAAACTGGTTCTGTCCAATAGAAATATAACAAGCCACATATGTGATTTTCACCTTTTTGTAGCCAAATTTTAAACCGTAGAAATGAAACAGATGAAATTAGTTTCAATAATATATTTTTATTTAACCCAATGTATCCAAAATATTATCATTTACACGTTTAATCAATATAAAAATTATTAATGATATACCTGTCATATTCACTACAACACAATAATGTTGATGCAGTGGTTAAGGTGAAATGTAGTCCCACTAAAGCAATAAAGATTTATGAAAGAAAAAATGTTTTAGGTGCTTCAGTTTTTAAGTTAAAATTAAATAAAATTTAGAATTCACTTCCTCCATAGCTCTACCCATATTTAAGTGCTCAACAGCTTCGTGTGCTTAGTGGCTGCCATCCTAGACAGCACAGTTCTAACCTCACTTGTTGATGGAAATTAGTGATTTTAAACGGAGGCTGCAGATCGCTGCCAGAGATGTGTTGATCAAAGAAATATCTCCCTCAAAAGAGAGGCAGTGTTGAGAACGACAAGATGAATTAGTCAGTATAGCTCTGACTTTAATTTTCAAAAGAATAAATAAGCTAATTAAAATCATTATGAACAATGCTGTTGATCTTAAAATCAATTCTCTTGTCTTCCTGCCAAATAACAGTATTTCAAAATCTTTCAATCTAAAATCCTATTTTCTTACTGAAAAACATTTACCGTTTAAGCATTTTTACTTTCATATTCTCACTGTACAAATTATTGCATTTCATCAAGACCCCAGAGCATGAGCCATTTCGTATACTGTGTCATCAGCCTCCTAGTGACTGCACTTTTGTCCCTTGTTGAACCTGTGGTCCATCACTTTCAAATACTCTCCACCCGCAACCCACAACTGCTTTGTTTTCTTGTCCTCCCACTACACTGGATCTGTACATCACTATCAGGAAATCACTCCAAACATTTGCTCTCCTGCTTTGATATGCAGACCATTAAGCACTGCTGGGAAAAATCATACCTCTGTACCAAATAAGTTTTCTCTGTTCAAGTTCACTCAACAATCCTTCTATTTGTTCTCGTCTGTCAACTCCATCAGCCCTTCTACGTGGCAGAGTCTCCAACTCTTAGACATTTTTCTCTATTTCTCCATTTTGTCCCCATGCTCATGCGCACCTCCATGCCCGTCTTTGATAGAGAAAATGTATCTTTTTAAGTTACAGCAAAGACAAAAGCCAAGTAGCAGAAATTCACTCAACCTCTACCTCCACCCACAAATGAACTGATCTTCATATACCACTTTCCCTCCTTCTTTCATATCTCACTGAAAGAAGGGCCAAGTTATCTGTTCAGTTTACTTTGAACTTAATAGAACTTTGAACCTCCTCAGAGACCTTTTT
Source organism: Diceros bicornis minor (assembly GCF_020826845.1). NCBI lineage: Eukaryota > Metazoa > Chordata > Mammalia > Perissodactyla > Rhinocerotidae > Diceros > Diceros bicornis. Next base: position 224,966 of record NW_026690880.1, on the reverse strand, counting down.
CCTCAGTATCTTTCTTTCTTTTATTTTTTTACCTTCAGTGTATAATTATCTCTTCTGTGTTAAAAAGAAAACCTCCCAGCATTTTTTTTTATTTTCCTATGTATATTATCCTATCTTTTTCCTTTCTTCACATTTGTCCCCAAGAAAAACATTGTCTTCTCACATTGTGTGACTTTCTTTATCTCCCGTTGATTCCTAATTACATTTACTCCTGGCTTCTTTCCCCACAGTCCACAGAATCTGGTCTCAGTGAGGTCAAGGTTATTGTCTCTAGTGCCAGATTCAGTAGACGTGTCTAAGTACTTTCTTCACCTGATCTCCCTCTGTGCCATCTGATTAATTCCCCTTTCTTCTCTTGGCCTTCTTAATGCTGCTCTTTGCTAGATTTTTCCCAAATGTTCTGGTCACTTCTTTTCAGTCTTTGTTATCACAGCTTTTTCTGATTGCATATTAAGAAGTTACGAATTTTAGTAATATAAATTTCTAAATAACATTCTCAATATTATAATATGAAAAGTGAAAGTGGTGGTTTTCTTCTGAAAATCATTCAGCCTATTGACTTGATGAAAAGACAATTCACCAAGCCAGGTGAACTGATTTGCTTTACGCGGGAGCCTATACTCTTGAAAATAAAGCCTCTATTCTTCAAATGTGTCCTGAGAGAAAGTTATGTAAAAACCTTAATAGCAATATAATCAGACTGTTACCACACAATTGCACCATAAAGAATACCAGTCATGGATATAATCATGGAAAATTGCCAGACAATTGCAACATTAAAATGCATCAATCATAGATACAATCACACAAATGACTACAATCAGTAGTAAAATTTAAAGCAATTACAACTTTTAACGGAATTATTATGTGGGAAAATTATTTAAATAACAATACTGTGTTTCTAACTTTTACATAAATTCAAGAGAATGTCTCTGATACATGAATGCCTCCCCAGTAGAAGGGCACTTCTGCGCTAACCTCCAATTTCTTTCAAATGTCCTGGCCACTTAATTGTTAATGTATCTGAATGTCAAGTCTCAATTCCAAAGAAAGAGAGCTCCTAAAATGTAAGAAATAAGGTACACTCATATTAGAAAATTGTAATTGTGTCCTACAGGAGAAAAAACTGATTTCTAAATATTATAAGGAGATGACATCAAAATGGTAAGCTGTTTAAATAATTTTTCAAATGTGACTTTCTAGCTGTTGCCAAGACATGAGAAATTAGTAACACTGTGTATATAAAGCAAAAATGTAACTTAAGAGAAAAGCAAATGCCCAGAAGCTCATAAAACAAAAGCATGCAGTCACCCTATCTACTCATGTTTAAGATGATGTCTTAAATCATTTTCTTTTTAAATTTTTTTTTGTTTTTTGCTTTTTATCTTCTTTATTCCTATTCACAGAGGTCATAACAAACTTAGATATATTTAATTCAAGCCTCCCTATTTTTGACTAAAATGAAAATTCTGTTCAGTTGAAATTAACCAGTGCAAAATTGCCACAGGCACGTTCCAGCCAGAGAGTGCCTGGGTGTCAGAGCCCTCTGCCTGTCTAAAAGTCCCACATCACACTCCAGTGTTTTCTCCAGGCAGGCAGCCCATCCTTTGATGAGTTGATTCATGCTTCCGATCTTCCTGCCTCTGGCCTTGACCTGAGTACTGTGGCTAAATACACTAACAATACTTAAATCTTCAAAACTAGAGAAAGTTAAGAAGGCATGAAGGGCGGTATCAACTTAGAGACAATAGAGCCCACAGAACACTATTGCAGAACACAAGTTGGCCCAAACTTGTCAAAAACTCTCTCTCAAACACAAAGCCTAGAAAATAGCCAATTATTTATTTATTTATCACATATATTATTTAAAATGTAAATATCTATGAACGTTTTAAATAAATTTTTTTTCATCATCTAGCAAAGAATCCAAAATGCCTTACTGATGCAGTAACTTTCCCTAAAAATATCTGAGTTCTTCACCCAAGAAGAAAGGAAAGGTGTATGTGAATATGGCAGGGCAGGAAAAGCTATAACAAAACTGTTATGTTGTTATAAGCTTAAGACCCCTGGGACGGAGGATCGCCAGAAAGTAGAATAAATGACCAGAAGGAATGGTTCCAAAGACAAGACACAGCTTAGGTCAAGATAATTCACATCAATCTTGCATCAAGCAATAAGCTAAAAATGTGTATTTTTGCCTCTTTCGCATGCATCCTTCTCCAATTGAACCCATATTCCCACAGCCCAAATCAAAGCTATTACTCTTATTGTCAATTCAGCTACATCATTGCTAAATGGACTTTCTTGATCTACCTTGAGAAAGTACTGTTATGTAAGAAATAAGCAGGTAGGTAATATATAGCATATAAACAAATTAGTTGCAAATGACTAAATTACTAGGAAACTCTTGTTTTAAATTCTACACTGTCAGAAAGAAATTCCTTTAGCTATGATTATTATTTCAAAAAAAATTAAAATAAACTGAGACATTTTGCTTTGAAAAATTAAATATAAAGCCTTGTACACTGAAAACTGACACATTAAAAAAACCTAATGTCTGAAACTTGGAAACATGAATGCTTCAGAGGCCTTCAAATGAAAAAGGCAATTTAACTCACTTTCCTCTTTGCCTGAATATTGGTGCAATATTATTTAATGCCACTAAACCAGCTTGTCAGTTTTTTCATGTTACTTTCCATTGGCAAATGTATAATGTGTCCAGTCTTTTATGGAGCTCTGCTTATATGCCAGGCACTTTACCAAATGCTTCGCATATGTTATCTCATTTAATCCCTCCAACAACCCCTTTATTATGCAACTTTTTCCCTATTTTACAGATTAGGAAATTGAAGCTCGGAAAGATGAGTACAACTAATTGCAGGAAAGGTAGAATAAAATCTAAATCTGTCTGACTCCAAAGCCAGAATGCTCAACCTGTGCAATAAATGTCCTCCCTAAATGACTAAGGTAGATCAACTTGCATCTAGAGAAAAAATAATTCAACTTCCAAAAGTACATTGCAATATAATTCAATACAGGAATTTCTAGTAATTTGAAAGAGTTAATAAGCTAAGGTAACCCAAATTGAGCAATATTTTACGAAGTTACTAGCCAGTTCTCTTCAAAAACCCCAAGGTTGTAAAGTACAAAGAAATTCTGAGGAACAATTACACATTAAATAAAACTAAAGAAATATGACAACTAAATATAAGGAGTTATCCTGGAGTGGACTCTGGACTGGGGAGGGGGGCGGTGTAAAAAGTAGCTACAAATAACATTATTAGGACAGAAATTTAAGTGTGGAGTATGGATTAGACAGTAGTATTATATCAATGTTAAGATTTCTGATTTTTATAACTGTACTGTAGTATATAGGAGGTTTTTGTGCTAATGTTGCAGCTCTAAGTTTGAAATTATCTCAAATGGTAGCAAAATAAAAAGTGGCTGATAGATAAAAGCAAACAATTAAAATAAGTCAAATAGGAAGAAAACAACCAGATTGATAACACTTCATAATTTTTATATTCTGACAAATATATATACTAGGGTGAATAAGGAAGAAAATGAGTAAATACATTGCTTTAAATTTTTCATTATTTGAGGGAATAATACTGCGTATTCCCTGTAGAATTCCTCCAGGGGCGTTATAGTTGATTAGTATTAGTTTTTTTTTAATTGGAAAGAGTCTTTCAGAGTCTTGCGTGAGAAGATTTGGCTACTACTTTAAGAGTTTATTATGCTCATGCTCAAGTAATCTTGAATTACAACATAAATCCCTTGAAAGAATATTGATAGTCACATAACTACTATATAAACTCATTGCCACAGTATTTTAAATATTCTCCCTTGATAGTCTTAGTCTCCATATAATATAGAACAATGCTGATATTTTAACAAGAATGGAAAGAATACTGATTGCTACTACCTTTGAATGATACGTCACTTCCAGCAAAGGCTCAAGATGAGAAAAGGAAAGAAAGCTGAAACTAAAGACTATTTTCCAAAACTATACAAACATAAAAATGTAAAGATATACCTCAATTTGTTGCTAGTAAAGTACAGCTAAGTGCATTCAGTATCATTTTTTTTAAGGTTTGAGGTAAATATAAATTTTTTTTCAGTAAAAAAAAGTCATATGAATGTTGGTAATATATTTTAAACATCTCTATTTAGGAAACTCAGAAAACAATTAGACTGTATAATCATATCTGAGTTTAGTAAAGGGTCTGAGTGTAGTAGAGGGTACTTTATAAAAGTACACATACTAGACTATGTGCTCTAAAATTATCTTTTAAAACAAAGTTTTGACTGGATTTTGACTATTTTATATCTTTCAAAAAGAGATATAGGAAGCAAATATGTCAAAATGTCTGATAGATCTGGGTACAGGGAATAGATATCTCACTATTTTCGGTAAGTTGGTTTTCCTTCAAAATTAATTTTTTTTAAACTTAATAGTTTGTTAGAAGAGTTTTATTGGAAAATGAGGTGGTATTAGGAGAAAATGACTATTTATTCCCAAATCTTTGTTTTAATTTTCTACAAAACACTGGTGTTTGTAAAATCAGGAATCCTAGGTTTAGTCAGGATCTTCAGTCATCTGTGTAATATTTTTAACCTCTCTAGGCTTCCTCATCTATAAAATTATGATATCTTAGAATCCTTTAAACTCTGAAATTGATTCTCAGACATACTATAGAAACAATAGCAAGAGAATATTGTTAAAGCCAGGATTGTTGGATTTAGAAATCTTCCAAAACTAACTTAAGTAAAAATAAAATGGAGACAGGAGAGGCAAGAAGTTTCGGCAACTCTAAGTGAACTGTAACCAGGACCTGAAAAGCAAAGACGGCTAAGCCCTTGCCTCTCTCAGGAGCTCTCTCGCTCTCGTTTAGACTACATACTTTCCTCTCTTCTTCTCTGTGCATGTCTCCTTCATTTTTGTCTTTCTCTGAAGACTGGCTTGCTCTTCTTTTCCATGCACGTGACCACATATGATGAGGTCACCAAAACCTCACTGTTATATGACTTCATTGACTGAATAGCCAACTAGGGATTTTGGATCTCAAATTCAAATTCCCAGGAGAGAGACATTTTGTCTGACTATCTGTTGCCATGCAACTGTGATCTCTTGGGTCACGGCCCAGTCCTCAGGGCTGTGGAGGCACATTTGTTCTAGCACAGATCCAACAATCAGTGAGATTTTGGGAATCAGAAAGTTTCTGCAAGGTAGGAACAAAAAGAGTGTGATAAGGTATGACAGTTAATAATGAGGATTATGAAGAAAAATAAAAGGCCAACCTGAGAGTGAAAATCACCCTAATAACAAAAGCCATTGTAAGAAGAACTTTAAGAAAGGTGGTTTGATATGTCGACTATGTAAGAGGTTCGATCCATAAGGCAATAACCTATATAACAGCAGTGAGTTCTTCTGATTTCATAGGGTTTTACCACCACCTAAGAATTCCACTGTGTGCATTAGAGAAGAAAGCATTGAAATACCTATCAGGACAAATAATAGCCCAAATACTTCAATCCAACAATCCTTCATTTTCAGCCTTCCAAAGATCTGTGGGATGCTTTCTAGGTTAAGATGCCAAGTATTAACCCATTCTTGAAATTCTTCACTTTATGTAAAGAGATCCACAAGAAGGAGTATAAAGATACGAGTTACAAATGGAGGTCATATGCTTTCATGATGTAGAAGAATAGATAAAAGAGTTCTCCCAATAGGATGATGAAGAGAAAAGTATGGGGGTAAAGGGGCAGATATGTATGGTGACGGATGGCAAGCAGACTTTTGGTGGTGAACACGATGCAGTCTATACAGAAGTAGAAATATAATGATGTATATCTGAAATTTATATAATGCTATAAACCAATATGACCTTAATTTTTTAAAAAAGAGAAAAGTATGAAGGGAATAACAAATTGTTCAGTGAGAAAGGGTATAAAAAATGTACAGGACTGGTCCAGAATCTTGGGAAAGCTGTCTACTCAGCTGTCGTCTCCTTCAATTCCTGGAAATCTTACTTTCAGGTCACCAGTTGGTGTGCAGGTCCAGTCAGGGTTTAGTGGTGTCTTTAGACGTAACTTATGAATCCAAGGGTCTATACCTTGGAGTCTAGTGACACAAGGGCTGGTTAACAGTAGCTGATAAGTTTCCTTCCAGTGAGGTTGGAGGGAGTCTTTCTAAAGGTGTCTTTTCCAGTGTCTACAGGAAAGTTCTGGGCTGCAGATTATGATGTCTGGTGTTTTAGTCTCCCGGGAGTGCACTGTGGAAAGACTGTTCTACCAAAGTGTGATTATTCTCTATGGATTTGATTAGGCCTTTGCCAAATTGACGTATATCCCCTTTTATCAGCTGTGGATCAAAGGAAGTAGGGGCTAGGTGCATTGAGCATCCCATTATAAGGAGAACAGATTCTTATTGAACTTATGCAAATACGTATATTGTCATGAAACTAAGACTATTTAATAAGAATTTCAGAATTCTAGAGGGATCAGGTATGGAGAAAAAGATAAACGTTTCAACCTTCGCTGCAAAGATACACTTTACCAAATTGCTGTAAGTTATAGCTTGCTTAAAAGAGAGGAGAAAAGAGGGTCCTTTAAATCTGGAAAACAAAATATCAAAGCAATCAGTTTCCCATTAGAATTTTAGAAATTCCCACCCAGTTCAGTGTTATGATTTGATAACCCAAAGTTATCAAAGACCTGTACTCTAAAGTACTTGTCAAAGTCTTTTCTATGAATCTCTTTGACGATGAAGCACTTTTGCAGCCACAGTTCTTTGGCAAAGCCCATCAGAGTAAAGCAAAAACTGTCTATAAATGACAAAAGACTCTAAAATGCCCATTATTAAAGATCTGATGAGCAGTCATTATAATGCAATTGACAAAGGAATTTGGTTATTTTGGGGACATGCAATATTTTAAGATAATAGTTGGAGTTTGATGATGTTATATTAGGACACATCCGATTTCCAGGAATTTCGTGTCATTTCTGGAGCACTAACAATATGTACCTACATAGATATGATGTAAAGAAGGCTTAGTATTACTTCTTATTTGATACTTCCCATGTAATTTAACATATCAAATAAACCTAATTAGGTTAATATCTCTCAGGTCAAAAAGACTGTATTTAGAATTTGATTCAGGGATGTTGGTTAAAAATATCAAAAGGTTTTAAAACATTTAATCCAAAAGATTCACAGATTTTTATGAAACAATATTTAATTATCCATTTAACCAAAGCAACAAAAAGATTTTAAGGGAAAATGCAGAAGGTTACATAGTTTTAAGCAAAACCCAGTTCTTTTTTTTTTTTTTTTTTTGTGAGGAGATCAGCTCTATACTAACATCTGCCAATCCTCCTCTTTTTTGCTAAGGAAGACTGGCCCTGGGCTAACATCCGTGCCCATCTTCCTCCACTTTATATGGGCCGCCGCCGCAGCATCGTTTGCCAAGCAGTGTGTCAGTGCGCGCGGGGGATCCGAACCGGTGAACCCCGGGGCCCCACAGCAGAGCGTGTGCACTTAACCGCTTGCGCCACCAGGCCGGACCCAAAACCCAGTTCTTTTAATATTGAGAAAATTCAGCTTTTCTAAGTAATCGAAGACCTAATAAAGACAAAACAGAGAATCTTTGTTTTCTAGGCAAATTACGTTAAAGATAAAGAAACTTTCTTTAGAATTTCTTTTTTTTTTTTTGTGAGGAGGAGCAGCCCTGAGCTAACATCTGATGCCAATCCTCCCCTTTTTTCTCGAGGAAGATTGGCCCTGAGCTAACATACATGGCCATCTTCCTCTACGTTATATGGGACGCCGCCACAGCATGGCTTGACAAGCGGTGCGTCAGTGCGCGCCCGGGATCCGAACCTGCGAACCCCGGGCCGCCACAGCGGAGCGCCCGCACTTAATCGCTTGTGCCACCGGGCCGGCCCGTTCTTTATAATTTCTTATTAAGAGCAGATCAATAATCTGAGAAGACTTTGTCCTTTTAATAAAGGACTTTGTTCTTTGTACTTTTAATTAATGTCCGAATTTTAATTTTACACCAGTGTACTTTTGATATTAAAATTTATTTTTCAATAAATTCACTTTAATCTTAGCCAGCTTGACCACACATTAAAATTTCTTTTTAAAGATTCCTTTTTCACAGTCTTCTACAATTTTTTATGTCTTGTTTTGTCCTTTTTTTTTGTTTGTTTTGGAACAATCATTTTATTTTAGAACAAAATTACTTTTTCCTTCAACAAAATTCCATCTTCATTCTTCATATCGTCTTTCACTGAAAATACATAGCCTACTTTTCTTGCTTACTTTTCATTTACAGTCATTCTCTCAATTTCAAAAACTTATAAAGTGTATCTAGAAAAGAAATGAAGCAAAGCAGTTGTTACAGAATAATTACAGATTTTACCTTGGAGGGTGGCATAATTGCCTATGCATTACATTAAATGAATATAAACTCCTTCCACATAGTACAAAGTAAGCCATATGCTTTTTGGATATTATAGAACGAGATTCACTTGGGTCTATAGGTTCATCCTGACATTGCTCTGCTACACTGTTCATGATAGAACAGGCGGATAGAACAAGATCCCCACATTGTTGCTGAAGACGGCTGCTGTAAGTTGAGTAGGCAGAATAAAGATTTGAAAGATGGAACAACAGCGTCTAAACTGATGGCAGGGCTATAAATATCTGGGAAGCCGTCACCAGAATTCCCAGCATTGTAAGTAGTTATAAGAACTGGGGGAAGTTCTTTTGAACAAAGATTGTTGCCTGGCTGTAAATCTGAAAAAACAGGCAACAGCGTATGAGCCTGTCAGAGAATGATTACAGCCTGGCCTTGAGGAGTTATCCTTGTGTGCCTACAGGACAGGAAGGGTGGTGGTTCTTGCATTGGCCTCTCCATCTGGCTGCACAGACCTTTCTGTTGCTCAATTTACTGTAGTATAAGAGCAATGGTTTTCAAACATGTTGAATCATTCCACAGCAAGAAATCTAGTGTATATCATGGTCCAGCATTTGCCTATATATATAAAACCATATAAGTATCTGAAATAAAAGTTTAACAAACTGATATGTATTTCCTATGCTTAATATATGCCATATGTGCCTTCTATTTTGCATTTTATGAAATTATTTTCTTTTATTTATATATAATAAATAAATTTATAATAAATTTATCTATGAATTATAAATAAAGTTGAAGATATGTATTATCCATTTATCTATATTGATAAATGTAGATACCATGTACATGTTCTGTTTAAATAAACATTAATCATAATTTCTCAATGGTCTGTGACAATAGTTTGAAAAATAAAAAGTTACAGTGAATCCTTCCATAGTAGGAAAAAGCTCTCAAGAGAATCCCATTGCTTCTCATCTTTCAGAGGCTCCTGCTGCTTTGCCTGCACTCTCTCAGCGTCAGTGCACACAGTTTGCACAGAGTTAATTTATGTTTATCACTCTAAGTGTTCTGACATTTTCTCTTTGGTTCACCTTATATTCTCAGCTCTTCTTCCAACTTTTTTAACTCTTTGCTTTCCAGTGAAAACTAGGAAGCATGAAATTGTGAGCTATCAGATATTATAAGCTCATCTATTAGCATCCTGTAGTAGATTAGCAAACCCATAAACAAATTTCATAATTTCTAGAAGCATATTTCTCTTTACAGCAAACTTTTCAATGTGGCACAAAACATGTCTATTGGTGGACCCAAATATTGTTTGTTTCCCTGTATGTTTAGCAGTCAATGTCTCAGTGACTATCCTATCTGGAAATGATTTAGATATTTAATGGATATCCATTATTTAGTTTAGCTTAGTGTAAGCTTTTATCTTATTTACATTTATTTAAACACTTGTTTTTAACAATTATGTTTGGATTAGACATTAAAGAGTTAACCATCATCTTAAGTTATTTTTCTTGTTGACAAATTCTGTAACAGAATTATTTGACTAGTAAACAATTATTTGATTAGTAAACCCAGATAGAAAAACTTGTATGCTTGTATTTCATTCAGTATTGATAACTCTAAAGACATGCCTGATCTCAGACAAGGTGAACTTGAAAGACGTTTGGGTTAGTTTCTATATTTCTGAGAATTTTAGGAATACTTAATATATATAAATGTTTAATTTTGGCAATACCATCCAGAGGTAGAAAAATACCATACATATGTGTGTGTATATATACATATATATGTATGTATATATACACACACATATGTATATACATACAGAGAGACACAAAGATCTTTAAAATTTTTAGCCATGTCTCAGGTACAAAACCCAAAAGAATAGTTGAATCTAAATTGTGTTTCTGGCAGATGGACTAAGTAAAGTTTACCTGCTCAGAAGGCCAAAGACTTTTACTAAAGATTTTTTTTATTTGCATGCTGTGAGGACCCTTTTATAGCTGTTTTTGAAGTCATTTTTTCTTTTAGAAGCTTCTGCATAGGAATCAAAGAATGCATTCCATTGTCTCTGAGAGGTTTGGAATCCTCTCTTTTAAGGGTGCCCCTTAAGGTGGACTTATCCAAAAGAAAGTTTCTCCAGAATGGCTGTTACAATCCCAAATTATCCAAAAGTTCACCCATTTCCAGAAAGGCACAAGATCCTGGTCCATAGACCAGGTGGAACCTATCTTGCCTTTGGATTCCCTAAAACTTCTTTACTACGATAGGCCTTCTTGTTCAACAGTGCCTAAAACACTGGAATCACGTTTCCCCGCCTTTTGAACAGGATGGGGCACTTCCCAGGACACTTCAACATACCAATCAAAATAAGCTTCCCGTTCCACTTGCTTAGTTTTAGATCTCTTATTTTCTAACTGTGCATGCAAATAAACTAATTTATATATTTCAAAAGAGCCCCATTGGGGCCAAGCAAGTTTTAAATCATCCTTGGTATACCAGTGCCATTTCTCTAAAAATTGATATGCAGAGGGCCCATAATTTTTTAACATAAATCCAGCAGGGATCCCCAAAGAGCTGAATCCCTGTAGCAATAGACTGCATACTTCCTGCTACAAGTATGGACTCACCAAAAGAGGAAGTAAATTCTCTTAAACTAGTTCCAAAAGACACCCAGATAAAAGCCAGAACCTCAACCAAGGTGGAGGTTCAGAACTGAGAGGACTCACCTGGCCTGAGGCTGTCAGGGAGATGACAGAGCACAGGAGGCTCACACAGGGGTCTTGCTCCAAACCAACAGCAGCCCCAGAAATAGGTGGAAAGTCGCTTCACATCCCATATCTCTAACACCAAATATGCCAACTTATTAAAAAAAACTGTAAAATAGAAGAGTAGCATTTATTTGGGGTCTTAGAATTGCAATTCAAGGAACACAGTTCCAGCAGCAGCTGGAAAGTCCAGACTTTTTATTAGCAAGAAAGAGAGCCCAGAACAGTTCCCTCTATTGTTTGTTAAGGAGGGTAAATTTCTGCTACAGTTTATTGGCTTACTCAAGGGCATATGGTTGCTACCAGAAAAAGTATGTTTTTGGACAGTCCTTCAGAAAGTTCTGTCTCAGCAAATAACTCCCTTTTTGGCAAGTCAGCATGGTCAGCACAGTTTCATATTTTTAACAAGGTGAAGTCCAGGGTACAAAATGGAGTCACCACTGACAATTCATTTCATAGGTGCAAGGCTAAAGAAACTTCTCTTGAGTCTGATCATAGAAGGCCGTATAGACAATTCATTATAATCAGTTTGTTATCTCCTTAGGCGAGTCCTAAATATGGCATGAAGTTTGGGCCTATCTATTGAAGACGTGGTATACCCCTTTCTGTTCTGTTCTCTACCTAAAGAATACTGTGGTAACAAGTTCTATAGATAGTTACATTTAAATTAATAATGTTACTTGCTCTGACTAAGACAATTTGTTAAGCATACAAGACCATTACATGGGTTCAGAACCCATCTATACCATTCACTAACTGTGTTATAGTGGTGAAGTTATTTAAACTCCATAAGCCACAGTTTCCTCACCTGTACAAAGTATTAATACTATCAGTTATTTAATAGGGAGCTATGCAGAGCAATTTAGCCCAGTGCCGGACACATAGTATGTATTCAAAAGTTGATTTCTTGAAAAATAATTTGTATAATGGCCAAAATAGTGTTTACGTAAATAAGGTTCAGTATAATAGATCACCAATACTTCTAAAATAATTTAGATTAGAATGTGTAAATCATTGTATAATTTGATATTTCCCACAATAAATTTATCATGGAAATAGTGGTCATATTTAGCTTTCTGCATTTTTTTACATAAACGAGGAAATAAGTTCATTTTCCTTTCTTCTTAATGGAATGTTGTACCTTACATTTTCTTATGTTGTTTTGTGTTATTGTGTTCTTTTTTTTTATTGAGGTATAATTGACATATAACACTTATATTAGTTTCAGGTGTACAACACAGTGGTTTGATATTTGTATATATTGCAAAATGATCACCACAATAAGTCTAGTTAACAACCATTATTATACATAGTTACAAATTTTTTTTCTTGTAGTGCGGACTTGTAAGTTCTTTATTAGCAACTTTCAAATATGCAATACAGTATTATTAAGTACAGTCAACATGCTGCATATTACTCCGTCTGGCCCAGTCATCAAGGCTAAGGAGGCACGATTTCTAACGGACAAGTTCTCCCAAAAGAGGAAGAGAAGTGGGGAGAAAATAATGCTCAATTCCTTTGCCTCTTCATATGATCCCTAATAAGAATACAGTTAAATAATTTTTAATACTTTCTTGGGCACTATGTTTCGTAAGGGGAGAATTTGGTACCAGCTTTGTAAGTCTGTAGAACCAGAAGGATCAGCATTAACTGGTAATTGATATTGCCTGTCCACAAATGTAAGATCTCAAATTTTAGGAGTTGAATCTTTAGAAATAATTAGAGAGCTAAGTTCTCTGTGCTGTGACTTTCTTCCCAAAGACGTCCTACAGTTACTCTAATCTAGAGAGAAAAATCATTAAGAACTCTACTGAATGTTCTAAGATTATTATCTTTCAGATACTTGTTCTAAGATGATCCTATAATTTTAATTTACTCTAAGATATTTTCAAGATTATTATCCTTCATATTCTTAGGATATTCTTATTATTTTATCTCCCATTAAATACACTTATGTTTTAGTGGAATTTGTTATGTTTATTATCTGTGTCAGACACAATTGGTGGTTTAATCAACAATCGTCTCATACCCCTTTTGTGTTTTTTAAAAGAACACAGAGTTTAAATACCTGGTGGTCCAGGACAAGAAAATATTTATTTATCTAAAAATAAATCTTGGTAAACTTATATATAATTTTATGAAATCTGGACAAGGAGACATGAAGGAAAAATACCAGGTTTGTGGCAGTGGGGGAAGTTAAGGTTCTGAGAAAGTTTACCTTACTCCCTCAAGAAAACGACATTCTTCTGGCCTTTGCTATTTCTTACAGAAGAACATTCTTGTCCAAGTGATTTAGACCATAAGACGGCAAATGTGAAAACAAAATTCAATATGACAACGTGAAGGGTAAAGTAACCTGTGCCTTTGAGAACAATAAGTCACGGAATTAACCCAACTTCGCCTTTTTGTAATGAGAGATAATAAATCCAACCTATATTTAAGCCAGTGTTAAGTTGTGTCCTCTGTTATTTGAAACTCATCATTCTATCAATTTTATCCAAGTAGCATATTCTCTTAAGTATTTTAAACAGTTTTTGCTTATCTTTTTCTTTCCTTGTATAATTTTTATTTTACTCCTTTCATTTTGTATCACTACTTCTGAGGGAGAAGAGCACATAGGGAAGCAGGAGGCACACATTTGAGACTTCATGGTGAAGGGCAAGATGTAAAAGAAAAAGAAAATTTATTTTTCCAAAGAAAGAAAAAAAGACATGATAAAAAGAGAAGACAAATCAAAGCCTCTTTCCCTGAAAAGAGTAGTATCCATTAAATAAACTGCACTTCAAAATATTAACAGAAGAGAGAACTCTTGAACAGAGAAACCTAATTAGCCATCTGAAAGTCTTGTATGTAGACATTTGTTATTGCCAATCCAGAATAATTTTTTTCAAATACTGAATCAACTAAAAATTGCAGAGTACTTCCATATGGACCTAATATAAAAAGAAAACAAGAAAAGGAGAATCAAAACATCTCAATTGATAAAAATTCTCTCTAATAAAAGAGCTAACAAGGAAATTAATTAATTAACTAAATAATTAAAGTAAAACCTTTAACACAACACTCCAAACTGAATTAAACAAGCTTAAGTAAAAACTGGCATTAAAAAACTTTGAATTATAAATTCCAAAATTTAGAACAGAAATGGACATCTAAGTTCATTCACTCTGAAAATAAGTTTTCAATATTAAGATAAATATTAACATGTGTTAATATTAGCTACATTACAGAGTGTCCAAGAGAGAAAAGCTTAAACGTCAAAGTTAATAAGGAAGATTTAGGAAAGGCATTCTAACAACTAAGACAAACCAAAATTGAAATAATGAAAGAAACAAAATGTTCAGAGAGAAATTGATCAATATAGGCAAAGAAGATAAAAGACAGGCATAGTTGGAGATGTTAAAGACTAAAATAAAAAAATTGAAAATATTTTAAACCATAATTCAAAAAAATTCAGAAACAAAGAAGTCCCGAAGCTATGTAATTGAAGAGATCACCATATACTGAAAAAAATATGCCCTTTAATGTTTAGCTTCAATATCTTTCTTTAAGCATAAAGAAAATTATCCTTGGAATATTCACGCAAAAAGACAAAGTCACATATCAATGAAAGAAAATCTGATGACATCAAAATTCTAGACAAGGACGTTGAAACCAAGACAAAGGTGGGACCTTTGTTCCAATAACTCAAGGAAAGAAAGTGTGAGCTACGGGTGTTACATCAGCAAAACTGTTTTTCAAGTGTCAAGTCTATAGAAACTGTTTAATCCTGTAAGAACTCCAGGAATACTGTATGAGTCCTTCCTGCAAAATCAATTACAGGACAAGCTTACCCCACTCAAGACGTGATTGAAGAAACTTGAGCAAAAGGACTGATTTTCAGCACTGAATATATTTAACTGTAGGTCTAAGATTAAAACAGAGGTGGTAACAATGGTTGAAGAACAAGGGTGAGAACAAGGATAAAACAGCAATTGAAACAGAAGGATTTAAAATATTATGAGAAGACTGTGCAAAACTTTATGCAGATAAATGCCAAAACTTAGATGAAATAGATAATATCTCAGAAAAATATAATTTATCAAATTTGATTATAATAGAGACAAAAAGTTTAAACAGATGATTTGCATATGACAAAGAGAGAAAGAGAGAGAATGGAAAGGCAGAAAGACAGAAAGAGACACAGAAAGAGTGAGAGAGTTATTAAAGAACTACCCAATAAAAAAGCATCACATCCAGATGATTCCACAGAGAATTCTATCAAAACTTCAAAGATTAGATAATTCCAATGCTGTATAAATTGTTACAGAACGTAGAAAATTAAGGAACCCTTTAAAATATTTTTAGAAAGCAAGAATAGCATTGATTCCTAAGCTGAAAAAATTTAGCACATACCAATTTTGTTTCTTAACATCAATCTAAAAATCTTAAATAAAACATTAGCAAACAAAATCTAATACTACATTAAGAAAAGATATAGCATCATTAATTGAAGTTTATTTAATAAATCTAAAGATAGAAATTCATTTGTAAAACTCACTATATTGATAGATATAAAAGAAAAATACATAATTATCTCCATAGATGCTAAAAAGCCCGTGATAAAATCCAACACCCATTTCTGATTAAAATTTATTCAATAATATAGAAATATACACACATACATATAACATTATATACTCAGCCCTAAAGCCAGCATCTTAATGTGGAAGAAAAAGAGATATACCCATCAAGTTCAAGAATAAAGCATGAATACTTTCTATCTCCACTATTATTTAACAATAAATTAGAGGTATTGCCCATGAAATTAGATTAGAAGAAACAATTAGAGGCACGAGAATTGGAAAAGAAAAAGAAACCCCAAATGAATCAGTGATCTAAATACACAAATTAAATCTATGCAACTACCAGGGAAAAATACATGGTATTCCTTTATAAACTGGGTGAAAAAAAGTCTACCTATAACTCAAAATCCTGATGCAATGAAAGGAAATATTGAAAAAAAATTCTGTATGACATCCCCCCCAAAAAAACATGGAAATAAAATTGATACATAGAAAGGAAATTATTTGTATATATCACAGGTAAAAAGTGATCATTCTAAGTATTTAAAGAACATTTTAAATTACAGGGGAAAATACCAAAACCAAATAAAAATAAAGGCAAAAGATATAAATGGCTTACAAAAAGAGACACAAGAGACATACAAATGACTTTTAAACATATGAAAAGACATTTAACTTCACTCATGATAAGAGAATTTCATATTTATCTCACCTATACTAAGATTCCATATATTCTTTATCAGATTTATAAAACACAAAAGTTTGAGAACACTTTGTTTGAAGGCTTTGGAAACAAGTACTTCCATATATTGCTGATATAAATACAACATAGATTCAGCTCTCTGGGAAGAATTTGGCAGTATCTAACAAAACTTCAAATTTAGGAATTTACTGTTAAGATACACTTACAAAAATACAATTAAAAAATGTAGCCCATATACAGGAGATTGACTGAATAAATGACTGTTCACCACAAAATGAAGTTCTATGCAGTTTTAAACCAAAATATGAAGAAAATTTCTATGAACTCATATGCAGTGATTTTCAGGACAAGCTCTTTAGTGAAAAAAAAAATTAAGTTCAATAAAGTACCTATAATGCACTCCTTTTTTGGATAAGAAAGAATGAGAAGGAATATTTAGTATATATTGCTTTAATTTTGAAAAAATAAGTACAGGAAGTGAAAACCTGAAGCCAATGAAATGACTACCTGCAGGGGGGTGAGTGGCAATGGCTTGGAAATGGATAGAAAAAAACGCGGGTCCCTTGGAGAAATATTGATTCCGGGGCTAAGGCAAGGAAAGTACAAGGTAAGACTAGAAAGTCTTCTTGTTACAGAAAGTAAGGAATTTCTTTTAAAAATTATAGGTACATATCAAAAGGATCCTGGAGCATGCATGAATAGGCTCCCACTGGCCAAATGGGGAATGGCTTGGCTATCAATCTGAATAAGAACATAACACACTGCAATAAGAAAGGAACCTAATATGTATATTGCTATTAAATAATAGTAATTACAAAGTGAGGAAAAGGAAAAGCTCTACTTTATGGACAAATATCAAATAACATGTTGAAAAAATTATAGAAATTAAAATTTATTCTTTTTCACCTATCATAGTAACGACAGAAAGAATCAATGGAAGCTAATAATTAGTGGATTTATGAACACAATATTATGTCCTCATAAACTTTCCCCCACAGATTACTTACTAAAAAGAACTTGTGCAGTGAGTAAATCTGAGAGATGACACCTTGGAGAAATGATCAAGCCATATTTCACCAATAATGGAAGAAACTGACATCATGTTCTGTACAGAGGACGCAAAAATCACCTGTGTAGTATGCCTGGCAAAAATGTTTAACTCCAGTCAAATCATGAGAAAAACCTTAAATGAATCCAATTGAGGTGCATTCTTCCAATTTGGAACCATATGAACTTTTTCTGTTTTGAGAATCTTACTCTGTCAAGATGATTCTCCCTTGCTTCAACTAGTTGTAATAAATTTAGCTTTGATTTACTAACAATTAACAAAGCTTTGCTTTATTAGCCAACTAAAGAGAATAACAACTGAATGCAATGCGTTATTCTTCATGTACTCTGGATCAAAAAACATCTGTTAAGAATTCTGTTTGGACGATTGGAGGAATTTAAATATAGACTATATATTAAATAATTGTATTTTTAAATGTTATATTTTCTGATTGTGATAATTTGATTACAGTAATGTAGAAGAGTATCCTTGTTTTTAGAAGGTACATGCTGAAGTATTTGAGAAAGAAAAAGCAAATGTGGTAAAATGATGTCCTTTGATGAATTCTTACAACTCATATAGATTTTAATTTTTCAAAATAAAAAAATTGGAAAAAATAATGCAGAAAACTAGATAGTGATACTAATAGAATTGTACTTTAAAATTTTAGTTTTTAAAGTTCTTCAAAAATTAGAAGATTTCTAACATTTGAGTTTCTTTTGTTCTTTGGTTTTTACACTTTATTTCTATATTAATTGATAAATTTATATAGATTTCTTATTTTCCAAAACTGATTTTAAAAGTTTGGCATCTCAACTGAAAAGTGATTTTTAAGTAGTCTTGGAAAAAGCTCCATGGTTATTTTTGAGTTCTTTAAAAAAAAAATCATGTTAAAAATATTGAGATTTTGCTAGCTCACTAACAATTCAACCAAAATACTTTCAGTTTAGCATATGTTAAAACATTTATGAGAAATGGTCATTGACCAAAATGTAAAAATATCACTTTTAACCATCAGCAAGTCTCCTTCTTTTGCTTACTTCATATGACTCACTTAATGGATAAATTGCTCATGCCCTTTGTTTCCTGCTGATTAGAAGTTGCTACTAGCACGACGTATATGAGAAAAATAGCAAATGTTTCTCAGAAACCCACAGAGCAATGTTTTTCCAACTTTGCAGAACATTGCCAAAAATATCTATCTGAACCACAGGCACCTGGAATGGATATCAGAACATATCACAAAGTTTTAAATCAACATAATCTCATTTTTCACTTCATTATAGAAACTGCCCACTTGCAAGGTGGTCAGTTGAGGAGCATAGCTACCAAGACCATCTAAGCAAAAAGAATATCCAGTCAGGTTTGTGAATTTTTGTGCTAAGAAAGTTTATGTAAAAATATAGAGATTGGTTTCTATTCTGCAGAGGCAATGATCGAGGCAGTGTGAAGACAAAAAAGTTTTGGAGCTTTCTTTATGATCAAAAAAAGAATTCACAGTTACTGCTTGGCATACAGGAAACTTGACCTGGGATACTGTAAAAAGCCAGCTGAAAAGAGAAGCAACCAACGGAAATACCAGAGTCATTATTGAAAAGTAGATTGTAAGAGGCGTAAGGACAGAAGAGTTAACAAACCAAATTGAAAAATTGTGCCTATTTCCTTTGAGTATTTCAAAATTAATACTTTATGAACTTTATGACCTATTTAGATAAACCCAAAGAAGGATTCAGTAGATGATGGCATGTAGTTTGCCAAAATATTCTGCAAATTTAGTTTTGTCTCATGTCTGTGTGCTTCACAATTACTCTTGTCTCTGCCATGAAAACATGCTTCCTCTAACATCTACTCCTCCTTTAACACTCAGGTTATGAACCTGGTATAGAAATCTTCTCTGAGTAGTCTTGACTGCCCATCTAAAAAATCCTATATCACATAGTGCATTCCTCTTTCACAGTGTCCTGGAAGTATTGATCTACTTGTTTGTTTTGTCCAACACTGCCTTCAATAAAGGGGTTTGTGTTACTCAGTTAAATCCTCAGCACGTTATCTAAGGCCCCAATAAATCTCGGTTAAGGAACGTGTAAATGAATGAGTGGACAAATGCCTCTCTATGCTGCCATACACCTGTGCCAAAAGGGCCTCTAGTGCCGATGTCACCAGTAAACACTCTAGGATCTAAGACATGTAAAAGGTGGCTTCACTCTGCTCAAGGTCCTCTGCACAAGTAAGGAACGTCATTCTCTCTTTCTTTCTTCACATTTCTCTTGTGTGGATCCCAGAATATTGGTGAGTTACGGTACCAACGCCTAACAGACTTCTTAAGGAAGTAGCTATTTGAAATATATGTTTTAGTTTCCACTCCTCTGTACTCTGGCACAAGAACCTGGGATAAAGAGAAGGGGGAAGGAAAACCATTAGGGCTAAAGGTTAACATGATCAACACAGGCCCCAGATGGCCAATCTTCTTTAACCTCAGCCTATCCTCAGATTTATTTTTCTGACTCTTTTTTTCTTAAAATGAACTTTTCTTTAGAAGGCTCCTTGTATCTCATGCAAATAGGCTCCTCCAATCATGACCACACATAAATGACCTTGTGTGACTATTGTTTAGGTTCATATTCATATTCTACTACCAGAAGTGGTATTACTAAATACTGTGTTTACGTTCACAATTGACAAAGCACTATCATTATAAGATTTACGTTTATATTTCTCCTTTCATAATGAAAGAATCTCTAAAAAATGGGTTAGAAAGGTTTTACCAATAGAGAACATGATATTTACAAAGCTTTAAATGACATTCATACATTCACTTATTCATTCAACTATTCATTCAACAAATGAGTATTGACCATCAACTTTTGACCCTGTTAGGTTTTTAGAAGAGACTCACACTTTGACCAATGAAGTGGCTTAGAATAGCGGAGCCATGTATTGACCAGCAAATAGTACCCTAGGGAAAGTCACACTGTATAGCAAAAGCTTACTAACTGTGAAGTAGCTAAAGGTCCCCTGCCAAGGGCGCACCTTGGTCCCACTTCGTTCTTGGAAATCAACAATTCTTTTGTGACTATGGTCCCTACTCCATTAGTATAGATGTCACCTCCAATCCAGCCAGAAAAGGATTGAGTTAAACCATTTTTTTGGGTGTGATTCTTACAGTAGATTCAACTTCAGTAAAAATTCTTATGATGTATGGAAAATGGCATGGCTTCTTCTGTGTTCAAAACAGGATGTAACTGTATGAATCATTTACTACAGGAATAATTTTCAAACTTAGCATAAAATCCTTTCTCCAAATGAAACATTATTCATGAAGCCCAGATTCCAGACTTGGTTCAACACTTCCAACCCCTAAAATTCTACACCCCATGGAAGTCAGACTCTCCTCACGGATTTATACAAACTCCTGTGGTGACATTTTCATGGATTCCTCTACCTCAGTGCCCCTTTCCAAGAGAACTGCTTCTAAATACATTGTCAAACATCTCTCAGCCATCTTAGCAATTTAAATTGTAAGGAAAATTCATCAATAAGCTCTACTTACTGTATGGGAGAGAGCCAGATGACGGTCTTACATCAGAGAAACACCATAATTTCCAATGGAAGAGTAGGCATCGCCATTTGGTCACTCCACCACAAGGAAGATTTATTGACCCTCCTTCACTCAATCTCAGCTTCTCTTCTGCCTCTCTCTCTCTCTCTCTCCTTCCTTATCTTCTCATCCACTCTTACCAGATTTCTTTATAGCCCCAAAGTATTTTGTTCTTTATTTTATAGAACAATTAAGCACACCCCTTCTCTTACTGCTGAATGTGCCTAAACAAATTTACTAAAATGTTCTGTTAATTACTAATTTGATTCTAATTAAAAGTAGCTGTGATTAAAAATAGCAATTTGCCCCTGTCTCCTATCGTGTACGAAAGCTCAGTGTATAAGCAGAAAAATAAAGGAGTTATTCTAGTTGAACTGGGAGTGAGCCCTGAGAACTCCACCTTCTCATCTCCAACCTCTCTCCACCCAGTGTCAAAATGATTTTCACAGAACTTCTGGGAACATGTATTTGAAAATAACTTCCTAAGACGCTATTCCATCAGGAATAAACAAACAAAAAATAATCAAAAGTTAGAAAAGAGAGTACCAAATTAAAGATGCCTTTTTCTATGCATTATATTAAATGTTTATAAATTCTAATTACATATATTTCAAGTTGAGCATATTGTATTTTTTTAATGATTCCTAGGAATCCATTCTCAGTACCACAAGGTATTTCTATTTTTTGTTTGTTTGTTTGCTTATTCATTGACTCGGGCACTTATTTTTCTTTGTAAAGTGAACTTGGACGTTTAAACCATTTTATGATATTCATCTCTACCTCTACTAAACAGTAAAAAACTAATATTTGTTGAATGCTTATAATGTGCTAACCATATTATCTCCATTTTAGCAAGGAAAAAAAAGTTATTGTACTAATTTATTTTCCTATCAACAGCGTAAGAGTTCTAGTTGCTTCACATTATTTTCAACTCTTGGTATATGTATTTTTTTCTTTATCCTAAAAGATAGCTGAGCTGCCTAGATTTACAGTGATATTCTCCCAGCATTTTGAACATACTATCATATTCTGGCTTCTTTTAATGCTGCCAGTTTAATTGTTGTCCTTTTGTAAACACTGCATTTTTCGTCTGGCCACCTTTCAGATCTTCTGTCTCTATTTTATATTCTGCTGTTTCACTTCTACTTGAATTCGTAGGTGTGATTTTTCTGCCTCCAATGTTTCCTAAATCAGAGGATTCATGTCTTTCATTGACTCTGTGAAATTCTCAGATGTTATCTTTTGAGCAGCCACTTTCGTTTTCTATATTCAGCTAAGGAACCCCTATCGACTAAATGTTGAATTTCTCAGTCTATCTGACCGATGTCTTAGGTTTTCAACATCTTTATCTTTGAATTTCTCTTTCTGTGTAATATCTTCAATATATAATACCAGTTAATCTTCTTCTTCTAAAATTACTATGTGTAATTTTAAAGAAAATATGTTTATTAATTGCTCAAGATCTGTTCTTTTTTAAGACTATCTTTTAGTCATAATATCCTGCTCACTTCCTATTTTTTTGTAAATTATTTTCTTATGATTTTTTTAATAGCTTTTCTCCAACATTTCTATTATGCAGCAAGTTCAGGATACTTGTACTACTCTTTTGGTATCCACTGATTCTTGCTCATATTGGATTGTTTCTTTATGTTGTTTCTTGTAATTTTGGACTGAACTAATCTTCAGTGGGGCTTTATCCTAAAAGATAGCTGAGCTGCCTAGATTTACAGTGATATTCTCCCAGCATTTGGAACATACTATCATATTCTAGCTTCTTTTAATGCTGCTTGCACAGAGCCTCGAAGTCAATCAGGGGTGAGGACTTGGGACTTTCCTCAAGTCCCAGGTGTCTCCTGAACACGTGTATAGCCCTATGCATGTGTGTGACATTTTAGCCCCTGTGGCAATCTCATTCCTCAGCTTTTCCTTTCAAGCTTTTTGGTTAGTCTATTGTTTGCCCCAACTGTTATTGCCTCAGGAAGCCAAGATTTTAAAACAGTGGACAAATGCTTTCCAAGATGAAGCTTTAGCACGGGGATAATTTGAATCAGGTCAAATAAAGACAGGTTTTTGCATGAGGGCTGCCAGGGAACCATAAGATTGGTCCAATAACAATCTTGGTAACGAGTCTTTGAGAGAGAGCTCCAGCCGCAATCTGCTCCCTCTTACGTTAGGAATGCAGGCTGTTATTGTTCAAAGCCTCCAAAGCTGAGGAGTGGAAAATGGTAAGTTAAAATGCCACAAACCTTGCTGTTTTTGCTGAGATTCAGTGGGATTTTTTGTTTGTTTGTTTTAAGGTTTTTTTCACTGACTAGTCTCAAAGTTGCTACAAATGCTAAATTAATTTATAGAGCTTTAATAAAGTTTATTGTGAACATTTTTGCCAGTTTCTCATTGCTTTTATGGAGGGAGAACTTTGACAGGTCTTATTCTGACATTTTTGTTGACACCTCAACCTTGACAGTTTTGCATGCTAGTCAGATATTTTGTAGAGTGTCCCTCAAGTGTGATTTGCCTGATTTTTTTCTCATGATTAGACTGAAGTTATGATTTTTGGCAGAAATACCACAGAGATAAAGTGCCCTTCCCATTACATCATATCAAGGGAACATACTATCAGAGTGGTTTATCGCATAGGTGTTAACCTGGATGAAGTAGTGTTTGTGTTTTTCCCCTGTAAGGTTAATTTTCCCCTCCTCTTTCCATGCTGTACTCTGGAAGGAAGTCACTATGCACAGCCCACACTTAAGAAGTGAGAGTTAGTCTCCATGTCCTTGAGTGTAGAGTTGCTTCATAAATTATTTGGAATTCTGCATGACAAATTTGTCTATTCTCTCCCTAATTATTTATGTATTCAATCATTTATTTATATCAGTATGTACTTACAGAAATTTATTTTATATTTTAGGTTTAAACCCCATACTATTTTATTTATTTTGTTGCTCAAATTGTTCCAGCTTTGGCCACTCTTTCGGTTGGCTTCAGTCTCCCTTTGAAAAAAAATTTTTTTGAAGAAATGATATAGTGGAATTTGCTCATACTCAAATTTGATTTTATAACTGTGTATAGAAATTTACATACTTCAAATGCAAAACTGGATTTTTCTATGCTCATGTACATATTTAAAAAATGGACTTAGCCATGAAGAAAACATTAAATTTTTCTGACCATATTCTCTGATTATAATCCAAAAAAATTGGAACTAAATAATAAAAGAGTGATTAAAAAATCTTAATCACTTGGAAATCAAGAAACATATTTTTAGAAAACCCTTGAATTATAGGAGAAATATAAAAGAAATCCCAAACAAAATAAAATGACCCAGAACAGCTGAACTCTTCAAAATCTAAAGCTTTAAATGTCTTAACTTTTAAAGAAGGAAGACAAGACTATTAAAGGAACAAATGAGATGTCCACAGGGGCTAAAATGTCACACACATGCATAGGGCTATATATGTGTTCAGGAGACACCTGGGACTTGAGGAAAGTCCCAAGTCCTCACCCCTGATTGACTTTGAGGCTCTGTGCAAGCAGCAACTGCAGTGGAGGCAGAGTTGTAAATCACCTGGCTGAGTGTCAAGGACACCCCCCAACATGCACACAGAGCTGCTGGGCAAATACCCACAGACTTAAGGGTTTTAGACATTTAAGCCAATTTCTGTCTAATCATTAGCTGATCGCTAAGCTAAATAAGTAGTGACTTCAGTGTCCACACATGACAAAGATACAGACTTAAAGAATTATTTCAGAAAAGTCACTAAACAGACAATAAAATCTATAACAAGCAGCAAGAGCAAACCCTGGGTGGTGGAGAGAATCTGATTTTCAGAGTTGTCAGACATATTATTTGAAATGTCTAGTTTTCAAGAAAAAAATATTATGAGACAATACAAAAGAAGACATGGTCCATACACAGGAATCCAATGGAAATTGTCCCTCAGGAAGCCTAGACCTTGGACTTACTAGATTAAGACTTTAAGTCAGCTATTCTAAATATGTTCAAAGAGCTACAGAAAACCAAGTCCAAAGAACAAAAGGAATCAGGAGAACAATGTGTCACCAAATAGAGAATATCAATAAGAAGATAGAAATTATAAAAAGCAACCAAATGGAAAAGCTGGAGTTAGAAGTATAATAACTGAAATGACAAATTCACTAGATGGGCTCAATATAAGATGTAATGCAAATGTAAGCAGGCAGAAGAAAGAGTCAGTGACATCGAACATAGGCCAACTGAGATTATTCAGTCTGAGGAATAGAAGGAAGGAGGGGAGATCAGAAGCTCTACAAGTGTTGTCTCTGCCTCCACATGGCAGTGCACACAGCAGCTGTGGGGGTGCACGTGGGGACCAGAAGATTGAAGCTGGAATGCTGTGACCACTGAAGAGGGTGGCGGGGGGCGGAGGGATGGGTGTACCCATATCTCTGACTCACAAACTACACATATGCAGAGGACTCAAAGTGGCTCAGTTGAAGACAAAAGATCTGAACTATGACTAGGGCCACTGCTTAAGAGACGAGTTTGAAGTTTAAGCCTAGGCAAGGACATTATCTGCTAAAACACTCTAAGAGAAAAATACCAGGCTTTGTGGTTTTTTCCTTTTTGGGTGCTATATGTTATAACATTCCTATAAATATACTTAAGCTTCGTTTTGGGATGCATTTAAGTTACTTGGAAACAATTTGATGCTTTTGGGTTGTGCTTTAAGCTTTGCTAGGAGGGAACAGAGTAACGCCTAGTCTAGGGTAAAATTTTCTCCACTACTGAGGAAAAACTTTTCAGTATTCTACCAGTCCTTATAATTATGAGGATTTTCCACTCCAGACGGTGTGAGCAGGCACTGCTCTGGCCCCCCATTATCCTGGAAGACTTTCCCCTCTAATCCTTTTGATAGTTTCCTCACATGCACGTGCTGAAGAATACTCTCGTAGATCTCTGCAATTCTCTCTCCTTGCAGTGCTCTCCTCTTCAATGCTCTGCCCTGCTGATTCTAGCTGCCTTAGCCCCCTGGGTCCCAGCTCCTTCTCCTCAATTTAGGGAGAATGCTGTGCTCCCCCTGGGTTCCCCTCCCTGTGCTGCTGCCTGGAAACTCTCTGCAGGTCATAGCCGGGGCAATTTTAGGGCTCACTTCATTTGTTTCTCATCTCTCAGGGGTCACTGTCCTTCATTACTCGATGTCCAATGTCTTGAGAAACTTTCTTTAATGTATTTTCCAATTTGTTAGTTGTTTCAGGCAGGAAGGCTAATCTGTTCCCTGTTACTGCATACTCTGGGCCCCCTTAGTAGTCACATCCCCCCAGTTCTGGGTTCTGCATCCGGGATGCTCCAGGGTCTGAGAAGGTGCAAAACAAAAGGCTTTTTGAAGAAATTGACAAGCAGATTTAAAAGTTTATATGAAAAGGCAATGGACTTAGAATACCTAAAACGTTTTTGGAAAAGAGGAGTCAATTTGGAAGACTTACACTACCTGATTGCAAAACTTAGTATAAATCTATAACAATCAAGATTGGCTTGGGCCGGCCCCATGGCTTAGCGGTTAAGTGCGCACGCTCCGCTGCTGGTGGCCCGGGTTCGGATCCTGGGCGTGTACCGACGCACCGCTTCTCCGGCGATGCAGAGGCTGTGTCCCACATACAGCAACTAGAAGGATGTGCAGCTATGACATACAACTATCTACTGGGGCTTTGGGGGGGAAAAATAAATAAATAAATAAAAATTATATATAAAAAAAAGATTGGCTTAAGGATAGTCACATAGACCAACGGAACAGATTAGAGTCCATAAATAGACCCACACTTGTATGGGCAATTGAGTGCCAAGGCAAGCCAATGGAGAAAGGACAGTCTTTTTAACAAAGGGTGCTGGAATACTTATATATTCGGATATTTGCAAAAAAATGAACTTATATCCTTACCTAACACTATGCAAAAAAGTTAATTCCAAGTGGATCACAGGTCTAAATGTAAAAACTAAAATTATAAAATTTCTGGAAGAAAACATTGAAGAAAATCTTTGTGACTTTTGGTTACACTAGGATTTCTTAAACAAGATACAAAAAGCATAAAATATAAATAAAAAAATGATAAAATGGACTTCATTCAGATTATAAGCTTCTGGGTTTTAAGAGACAAAGTTAAGAAAATAAAAATGCAAACCATAGACTGGAAATTTTTTTGCAAAGCATACATCAGGCAAAGGACTTGTATCTAGAATAGATAAAGAACTCTTATAGCTCAAGATTAAGTCAAACATCCCAATAAAAGTGAAGGTCTTTCTAAAACAAGGACCAAATTTATGACTATATATTTTACAAATGAAGATATATGAGTAGCCAATAAGCGTATGAACAGATTTTCAACATCGCTGATCATCAGAGAAATGCCAATTAAAAACCACAATGACATGCCTACCAGAGTGGCTGAATTGAAAAATACTGAGTACAAGCATTGGTGAGGATATAGAACAATTGTAAGTCTTGTTCGTTGCTGGCTGAAATGCAAAATGGTACAGTCACTTTGGAAAACAGTCGGGTAGTATCTCTAACTGTATGACATACACTTACCATGTGACCCAGAAGTTCCACTCCTAGATATTCACTCAAGTGAAAGAAAAACATATCCACAGAGACATGTATGCAAATATTTATAGCAGGACAATCTACAATAGGCAAAAACTGGTGAATGGATAAAGAAATTGTGGTTTATCTATACTATGGAATTCTACACTACAATAAGAAGTAACAAGATTAATACATTCAACATCATGGATGAATCTCAAAAACATTATGCTGACTGAAAGAAGTCATGCACGAAAGTCTATACTGGATGATTCTATTTATACAACAGTATAGAAAAATTCAAAACTAGAGTAACAGAGCGCAGATCAGTGTTTGCTGGGGACTGGCACTGGGGGTGTGAGGGAGTGTAAGAAAACACTTTATGGTGATGGAACTGTTCTATATCTTGACTGTGATTACTTTATCATATATAATTACCACAATTTCTCAAATTGTACACTTAAGCGCATTTTTTAAATAGAAATAATACCTTAGCTTTTAAAAAATCAAAAAAGAAAACAGTAGGTTCCTCATGACTTAAATACTCTAGTGTAAGAAAAAAACCCACAATCAATACTCTTGCAAGAAAATCTTACAACTTAGGGGTCAGGGATAACGTCTTAACTAAGATCAGAAACTTAAATGCTATAAAAGAAATGATAATAACCTTTGTGTGGCTATAGAAACAATTAAAATCAACGGACAAAATACATGAGGACAAAATAGTGTAATGCAAATGGCAGACAAGGGGTAAGTTGTCCATGTTATTCAAAGTACTTCTCCAAACTGACAAGAGAAAAGCACTGTTGAATAATTGACTAAGGAAAAGTCATAGAAGAGCAAATGTAAATGGTCACAGATATATGAAAAGATGCTTAAATGCACTGGTAGCCAGGAGGATGCAAATTTAAGAAGTGATGAGATAGCAGTTTACATTGATTAGAAAGAGCTACACACTTAATACTCCCGGGGAATTAAAGGAAATAATATCTCATATTCCTGGTGGAAATGTGCAGTGTTATAGTTTTTGGCAGAAGTAATCTAACAGCATTTATTAAAAATAAAAACACATATATCATTTAACCTCACCGGGCTTCTCCCAAGAATGCCAATAGAAATAAAAGCAGACGTATTAATGGACTTGGGCACTCAAGTGTTTACTGCAGCATTGTTTCTAATGGCACAAAACTAGATCAAAGTGGATGCCGGTCAAGAGGAGACTGGTTGAATGAATTCTACTGCGTGCAGACTACGTTCTATTGAGCAATCGGTAAAATGAGGGAATTAGAGCTATAGAAGGTGACTACATTCCACCAGTTATTGTTGAGTAAGAAATGCAAGAGGCAGAAAAGGGGGTATAATTATCCACTTTCTTTTTTTGGAAAACAAAGGCTAAAATCCCACTTTACATACATACATACATTTCTATGTATATGCATATGGATATATCTGTATAATGTTACGAGCATGAATGAAAAATATGGAAGAATACATAACAGATTGTTAAATCTTTCTACCAAGGTGACCCATGTTGTGCGTGTTGATATACGTGTAGACAGGGATAAAGCCAAGCAACCAACAAACCCAATGACAAGGTCTGCATTTGGAAAGCATATATATGACCAGATGTGTATTTTTGTGTGTGTGTGTGAGGAAGACTAGCCCTGGGCTAACATCCATGCCCATCTTCCTCTACTTTATGTGGGATGCCGCCACAGCATGGCTTGACAAGCCGTGTGTCGGTGCGCGCCCGGGATCCGAACCTATGAACCCTGGGCCGCCGAAGCAGAGCATGCACACTTAACCACTGTGCCACCTGGCCGGCCCCCAGATGTGTATTTTACTAGTCAGGATAGGTTAGGTTATTCTTCAGTGGTAAACAGTTTGACATCCCAATGTATTAATATGAACAAAACGTTTACTTCTTTCTCACACAAAGGGTGAGGGAGGGTCTGGGAGACTCTCCAGAGCAATTATCTCAACAGGTTGGCTTAGCCTTCCAGGCCATTTAGATCTCATGGAATCTTCCTATCAACCTGTGTTTTCATGATTGCTGCAGCAGGGGAAGAAAGAACGTGGGAGATTGGTGCACTAGCAATTTGATGCATGTCATGTTCCTCTTTTTTTTCCCCACTCAAGGCACATAGCCGTACATAAGTTCATGGAATTAGGGAAATTTATTCCTCCTGTGCTCTTCTGGAAAGGGAGGAGGAATGGAAATATTGGTGAGCAGTAATAATGTCTACTGTATATAGATTTATGAAATTATTTATTTATATAAAGAAACTAAGCTTTAAAATGGCTTTGAAATGGTTTATACTTTATGCACAAGCAATTTACAAAATACAAGAAATGGCCAATAAAAATGAAATTTTGTATATTTTACCACATTGGCTATAAAAGTTGATAAGGCCCAGTATGATGGAAGTGACATCCTCACAGACTCCTGGTGTGAGAATAAATTTGTACATTCCTGAAATATAGTCACGCTGAAGATA
Source organism: Diceros bicornis minor (assembly GCF_020826845.1). Lineage (NCBI taxonomy): Eukaryota > Metazoa > Chordata > Mammalia > Perissodactyla > Rhinocerotidae > Diceros > Diceros bicornis. The sequence continues at coordinate 194,797 of NW_026690880.1, read as the reverse complement.
TCAAAATGTAATTTTTGAATTATCTTTTGGCTCAGTAATATGACTTACAAGAATTCACCCTTGAAAACAATCAGATAGGTGCACATGCAAAGAAATGTTCACTGCAGCATTATTTACAATAATAAAAGAGAAAACAGTCTAAAAGTACATCTATAAGGGATGAGTTAATTAGTATATGGTAAATGCATATAATATGAAAACCACTAAAAGAGATGAGGTGGATTTAATTTGTTTTATGATAAAAAATATTCAAGGAATATGTTTTGGTTTTCTGTTGCTATATCACAAATAACCCCAGAACTTTGGAGTTTGAAACAACTATTTTAATTTAGGAAGATGTCTCTGGCTTCAGTGTAGAGAATGCATTGAAGGGGGTTAGGTCTGGGCGAGGGAGCCCGTTTTGGTGGCTGCTGCAGTGAGCAGGTGAGACAAGCTAAGGCACATCTAACATCATGTTGTATTTATAGTTTCGTACTTAAGTTTTTTCACTTAATATTCCCTAATTAGTATTTTCCCATTTCATTAAAAATTATTGGTAATAATTTTTAAAACACAACTATTTTACTCTGTTGCTGATTTTGTAGATCAGGAATCAGGAAGGGCTCAGCTGGGTGGTTTGTCTTTGACCCACGTGTAAATCACCTGGATCAGCTGGGATGGAAGAATCCACTTCCAAGATGGCTTCTTCATTCACATGTCTGGTGCTTTGGGGAACTTTAATTTCTTCACCTCTCAACATGGAATTTCATCTTCCAGGCCTTCTTGGGCTTCCTCACAGCATGGTGCTCTCAGAATAGTCCTACTTCTTACATGGTGGTCAGCTTCCAAGAAGTAGAGAGTGGAAGTTGCCAGGCCAGTTAAGGGCTATGCACAGAATTAGTTTTATGCCACATTATGGCAGCCATATCCTATCTATTGAAGCTATCCAACGGCCTGCTCAGATTCCAGGAGGTGGAGAAATAACAATTCTTGTTGAGAGAATGCCAAGGACACTTGCAGAAGAGCGTGCAGGATGGGAATATTGTTGTGGCTGTCTTTGGAAAATGCAGTCTGCGTGGTATCATATGATGCAACTTAGGTAAATATTGATGTTTCTTTATGTTTAAAAATCTAGAAAAAAATATAGAGATAACACAATGTTTCCATTGGGCATAGCCATTTTGAGTAGACACTGCTTTCTACTTTAGATTCTTCAGTGTTTCATTTTTTCTTTTACAGTAAACACAAATTACTTTTATAATCAGCAAAATTTTTTAAAATCCTAATTTTGATATGAAAAATAAATAGGTTGTTTAAAGTTGTTTGCTCACAGAATTTGCAGTACTCAAAGGATGCATTTAAATGGATGACATTTTTTTCCCCTATGGAAAATTTCAGGAGGAAATTCTACGTTTAAGTTTCCATATTTGCAGATAGAGTAGGAGTGATAGCTTCTTGGCAAAATTGAATTTAAATAACGGATTTAAATAATAGAAGCTATTATTCAGGATGAGCTTAATGCAGCCCTCACCCAGATGAAAGATTCAGGCAATGAAATGGATCACATAAAAGCCTTACAGTTGCCTCATGCAAATTATGTTGTATTAAAAACTTAAGCAAAACATTAAAAATGTAACAGACCAAAAACTTCAAGGGCTGAAGAGTTAAGTGTCCTTTTCAGCAGTCAGAAAAATGATCTCAGCCCTTAATGGGCATCTGTCTGGTTCCTGCTCTCCATTATCAGCATCATCACTCCTGTAGCTGGGAGTTATCAGAATAACAACAAATGTGTATATTCAAAGATTTTTCATTGCCTTCATGTAGTCTGGGCTAGCAAGCCACCAAAGGTTTAGGACAAGAGAGTTTATGATGGATATGGGATGGTTTTTAGTGAGAAAGACTCAAATCTGGGAAGTCAACGTCAGAACTGATGGTGTGAACAAGGCAAGATTATCAATGTGGAGAACAACAGTCTGAATTGAGAGAAAGGAAGTGGGTGAGAGACATTTTGAGGGAAGAACTGATATATTTCTACCATCTAGGTGTGGATAATGAAGGAGTGGGGTAAAATAAAGCTAAATTATAGAGCTTTTGTGACTTTGAGAACGATCTTTCCATTGGCTGAAGACTTTGGGAAGATATAATAGATTTTGAGAATATCATGGAAAATGGTGGGCTTGGTTTTAGAATTTCTAAATTTATGTGAGAAAAAAGCAACCTAGTGAGCTCAATGGCTATAAGCAGATCATCTGTTTGTTTTTAATTATTTTTATAGATGATGATGATGATGATTTAGCCACGGTGACTCTCAGATCAGATTTATTCTAGCTCTAAAGGTTTATGGTCCTATGACACATCAACTATACAATCGGGGGAGGAGTGTACAGGACTGGTTGAGACATGAGGACAGATGAGTTCTTTTTGGGAGAACATGATGGAGAAAGAGGAGCTGGAGAACATGCTGGAGAACATGCTGGAGAAAGTGAACCAGAGTTGAAACTTCAGCAATGAATGTAGTGAAGAATGGAGGGGAGACATAGATGGAATAGTGGTAAAAGTAGATGCCGCTTATATTCAGAAGGATTTATAGAAAGAGGATAGAAGTGTTGGGCAATTTTATGCAACATTTAGAAATTCTAGAAGGGATTCTTCCAAGAGTGTTACTCCCAATACTATTCTGTATAGGAACCTAGGGATTGGAGACTAAATCATCATGGCAACCGGAACACCAGGTATTTGTATTTCATATTATCAAACCTTTGACTCTGGAGGCAATTGCGTGGGCCTATGAATACAGGATGATTTTCATTTACCCAAATAAGTAGCTGTTTGTACTCAAACCTCACAGAGTATGCTGAGTCCAAATTTGAGCCCCAATCTCTGCCCATCAAAAACATTATTTTGGTTCGTTGGTCTATATTTTTGTTGCTTATTATGTCAATTGTATCTGGAGAGGTACCTAGGATGTCTTAGAAATATGGGAAATTAATCTTAAAACTATAGACAGCACGCAAGCTTATGTTGGGAAAGGCGCATGCATTGGCTGTCTGTGTAGGAAAAGGGAGAGTGAGAGGCAGAGCACTGCTACAGAACCCAGTAATTCAAAACAAGAAGTGTCTCTGAAGGACTAAGGATGGATTTGAGAAGAGAAGATAGCTAGGGCATTCAGTAGATACCCTAACACACGGATGCAGGAAGGGAAGGCTCATCACTATTTTCACAAACATTTTAACACCATTGCATGGAATTTGAGGAGGAGAGAGCAGAAAAAGAAGGAGAGTGAACGCGTGACCACAGGAGGAGGAAGGCAGGGCGTTCAGGGTGTGTTGAGCATGAGCTCAGCTCATGGAAAGATCCGCTTGTACACAACTGTGTTAATGAAAGGGTAAGATGAAAAACATGCTGATGAAGAGAAGGGACTATTGCTACTGACATGCCGCTAGAGGGAGGCTTCATTTGGCTCAAAACTTAGTGATAATGGCTTTTTCTCCCCTACAACCCATTTCCAAAAATTAGCAAATAAGTATAATTTTTAGTTTTGTATCCCAAGTCTCTCCCTCTCTCTCAGAAGCCAGGGAATGATTACAGCATTCCGGTGAGTGTGTTCAGACTCTATTACGAGGCTCTGAGACTGTTCCTGGGACTGTTGACTTCCTAAGATTACCCCTTGCATTCAGCCATGCCAATTCTGAAGCCAAATTTTTCTTTGAGCTCTAGATCTGGATTCACAGCTTGTGACCTGGGAATTGCATTTGTCCAAAAGGAAACACTTTCTCTGACTCTCTGACAGACTCTTGAATTTGGAAACAGGGCTGTCCCACTGGATGTCACCAACCCTGAGTCAAGAGGCCACTTTCGCGATCCAGGTGGTGTGATTTGTCTCACCATCTCCTTTGAATTGGCCGAGCTGCCCATGTTACAGTGAATCCAGTAATGAAATTATGACTGAGTACTTCTGTTAGGATTGACTGAGAACAACCATCACCTCCATGAGTCTGTTTATAACACTGAACCTCAGAATCCATGAATAAGCTTGGCATCCCATCTCAGGGCCACCCTCAAATTAAATGGTTTAACTGACAAGCTTCCTGCAGCCTCTGGGAACATTTATTTATGCTGGTACCCCCAGGGCTCCAGAGAGCCAGACTCATCGTCCAAACACCAAGACCCCGGATTGTGGTCTTTCTCTATTGACTCAGACACGTCAGAGATCTTCATCATAGAAATAATATTGACAATTGATGTAAATTACAGTTATGTAAAATCCATTTATAGTAATAAATTGTCACACTAATGTAAAATATACCATTTTATTCAATTTGCCACATTCTAATTCACCAATTTATTTAATTTTCAAATCATCCTATGAAATTATTTTCTGTATTTTAAAGATAAGAATATTAAAACTCATAGTTTATGTAACTTAACCAGAGCCATGTAACCGCCAACACCAGGTCTTCTAACTCAAGTTTAGTGCTGTGTTTACATAACACCACTTATCTCCACCAACTGAAGAATGGTGTAATTTAAAAGATTACAAAAGCACAATAATTAAAAGTTAAATTTATGATACTAGCAGAAGAACAGACAAACCAATGGAATAGAATAGAGAGCTGAGGAATACAGCTGGCTCTTGCAGCACAGTAAAATTTTGAAATAAAGTTGTCTTAGTATAATCATCCCCAAATAAGTTCTCATATGTCCTTAATGCGTGTGTTGGTTACTAGGAATTCACACAAAAGCAGCCCATCTCTAAAATGCACACGTGTACCCATGCACAATACATACATAAATGCAGCCACAGCTCTGATGACAAAATAAATGGAAGATGGTGAAGGGAGTGCATACTCTCCCCAGAACTTCCTAAATGTGCCATTTCTCATCCTAGAAACATTACACTTCTGGAAGGTTGATTAAGAACCTGACTTTGGAGCCAGACAGACTGGGTTTGAATCCCAGCACTTTATGATCTCTGTGTTACTTACAACCATTAAGTTAATCTCCCTGTGTTTAATGGCTTGAAGTGTGGAACAAATCATCATACCACTTCCTAGTGATTTTTAAGGATTAAATGAGCACATACGTAGAACAGTGCTTGCACACAGTAAAGCCTTGTGGTAAATATTAGCAATCATTATGCTCTGGCCAGGTGAAACTTGAATTTTTTCAAAGGAAATTTGGGGTTGAGATAATAGGAGAAATTAAAGGTGTAGACCCTGGTGTTAGCTAGAACTAAGTCCTAACTGCAAATCTTACTCACTTTAAGCACATCGATGACTCTTTCTGAGCCTAATTTTCTCTGATATAAAGAATAAAGATATTAATAATCTTATTTTTTGTAAAATTTGTAACATAAAATGTATGCAGCACCGAGGCTGTCAAATGTCGTTGTGTGTTAGTTATTTCTGTTTCTTCTACCTCTTATATTAGTATGTTACATTTGTAACAATTAATGAACCAATATTGACACATTTTCATGGACTAAAGTTCACCTTTTTGTTGTTGTTCTTGAGGAAGATTGGCCCCTAGCGAACATCTGTTGTCAATCTCCCTCTCTTGCTGAGGAAGCTCGTCCTTGGGTTAACATCCGTGCCCATCTTCCTCTATTTTGTATGCAGGACGCTGCTACAGCATGGCTTGATAAGCAGCGTGTACATCCACGCCCAGAATCCGAACCTGCAAACCCCGGGCCACCGAGGCGGAGTGTACAAACTTAACCACGAAAACACTGGGCCAGCCCCTAAAGTCCATCTTTTATTCAAATTTCCTTAGTTTTCCTCTAATATCTTTTTCTGTTTCCAGATCCCATCCAGGACACCACATGATGTCTAGTTGTCAGATCCCCTCTCGGCTCGGAATTTCCCAGGCACTCCTTGATTTTGATGACTTTGACAGTTTTGAGACATACTGAGCAGGTGTTTTGTAGAATGACCTTCTATTGGAATCTGTCTTGGTGTTTTTCTCATGGTTGGACACAGATTACTGTTTTTTGAGAGGAAGATCTCAGAGGCAAAACGCTATTTCCATTGCATTATATCAGAATTACATACTCTCAGCATGACTTTTTAGTATTGATGTTGACCTTGATCACCTGGCTGAGGTCCTGTTTGTCAGATTTCTCTGCTGTAACGCTACTAATTTTTATGACTTACCATAATGTACTGTTTGGAAGGAAATAACCATGTGTAGTCCCTCCTTAAGGAGAGAGGAATTATTTCCATCTCATTTGGAATTCTTCTGCAGGGAGATTTAGCTGTTGTCTCACATTTATTTTCTTATTCAATCATTTATTTACATCAGTATGCAATCATGAATATATGTATGTTATGCTTTTGATTATAATCCATTAGTACTTTATTTTTTTGCTCAAATTGCTTTAGCTTTAACCATTGGAGGCTCTTTCAGTTGTCTCCTGTATCTGTTTAAGGTATCCCTATCAATAGGGGCTGAGAGGTATTGGTCCATAATTTCCTTTTCTTGTAATGTCTTAATCTGGTTTTGGTATTAGTGTAATACTAACCACATAGATTAAGTTAAAAAGTGATCCTTCTGCTCTTATTTTTCTGGAAGAGAGTATAGAGATTTCGTAATGTTTCTTTCCTAAAGGATTGGTAGAATTCACCTGTAAAACCATCTGGATTTGATACTTTTTTTGCTGGAAAGTTATTAATTATTGATTCCATTTTTGAAATGGATGTAGGCATATTCAGATCATTTTTCCTTGGGTGAGTTTTGATAGTTTGTGTCTTTCAAGGTATTGGTGCATTTCATCAAAGTTATAGACTCAGCATGTGTAGAATTGCTGATAGTATTCCTGTACCATCCTTTTAATGTCCATGAGATCAGCTGTGATGACTGCTCTTTGATATCTGATGCTGGTCATTTGTGTCACTGCTCTTTTTATCTTGGTTAGCTTGGCTAGCATTGTGTCAATTTCACGAATCATTTCACAGAATCAGCTTTTGGTTTCATTGTTTTTTTCTATGGTTTTTATGTTCACCATTTTGCTGATTTCTGCTTCGATTTTTAAAATTTTCTTTCCTCTTTTTGCTTTATGTTTCAATTGCTCATCTTTCTCTAGTTTTCTAAGGTGAAAGATTTGGATTATTGATTTTTTTAGATTATTGATTGATTGATTTATATTATTGATGTTAGGCCTTTCTTTTTTTCTAAAACATACAGTCAATACTATAAATTTTCCTTAGAGCACTGCATTTGCTGAATCCCCCAAAATCTTATAAGGAGTATTTTCATCTTCATTGTTCAAAATTTGCCTTAATTTGTCTTGAGACTTTTTGTTTAACATATGTGTTTTTAGTAGTATGTTGTTTAATCTCTAAATATTTTGGGATTTCCCAGCTATTTTTCTGTTACTGATTTCTAGTTTAGTTTCATGTAGTCTGAGCACATACTTTGTATGATTTCTATTCTTTCAAATTTGTTAAACTGTTTTATGTCTCAGAATGTGGTCTCTTTTGGTAACTTTTCCACATGAGCTTGAGAAGAATGCATATTCTGCTGTTGTTGGATGAAGTATTTAATAAATGTCAATTAGATCAAGTTGAATGATGGTGCTGGTTAAGTCAACTACGTCTCTGCTAATAGTCTGCCTGCTTGATCTATGAATGACTGAAAGTGGAACATTTAAATCTCTAAGACAACAATGGATTTGTCCATTTCTCCTTGCAGTTTGATCAGTTTTTGCCTCACATATTTTGATTCTCGTTTATTAGGTGCATGCATGTAATGGGTTGTTATGTCTTCTTTTGGAAGTTTCTGTTGACATATCCTCAAGTTCACTGATTCTTTTCTCAGCTTTGTCCAGTATACTGATGAGTCCATCAAAGGCATTATGCATTTCTGTTATACTGTTTTTGATTTATAGAATTTCTCTTTGGGCCGGTCCCGTGGCTTAGCAGTTAACTGCGCACACTCCGCTGCTGGCGGCCTGGGTTCGGATCCCGGGCGTGCACGGATGCACCGCTTCTCTGGCCATGCTGAGGCCACGTCCCACATATAGTAACTAGAAGGATGTGCAACTACGACATACAACTATCTACTGGGGCTTTGGGGGAAAAATAAATAAATAAATAAATAAAATCTTTAAAAAGAAAAAAAGAAAAATTTCTCTTTGAATCTTTCTTAGAGTCTCCACTTCGCTGCTTAGAATATCTATCACTTCCTGCTTGTTGTCACATTTTCATTAGAGCCCTTAGCATATTAGTCATACTTATTTTAAATTTGCTGTCAGATAATTCTAAAATCTGTGTTACATTTGAATGTGGTTACAATGCTTAATTTTTCTCTTTAGATGATTTTTTTTTGCCTTTTCACATGCCTTATAATTGTTTGTTTTTGTTTGTTTTTGTTCTTCAATGTTGAACATGACTTCAACATGACTGATAATAGAAACTAAGGTAAATAGGACTTTAATGTGAGATTTTATGTTAATCTGGCTAGGAGTTGGGCTGTGTTTAATGTTTTCTACAGTTGTAGAGGTAGATCTTTCCATTTCTTCTAGTTTTTATGTTTTTGTCTCCATTGTATACTGTAGGCTTCCCTAACTACTCCTCCTCATTGGGAGTCTGAGATTTGCAGCTCTTTCAACTATAATTCACTGTTATTATGCTGGAGCCCTGCGAGTGTGGTAGTAAGCTATGGGAGAGGGCAAGTGTGGTATTATCTTACAAGCTTTAGAAGACTTCTATTCCTGGTCTGTGATGTTCTCAAGTATTTATTTGTCTCCCCTCTTCCTTAGGTGAGACAGGAAAGCTAGAATGGGCTGGAGTTGGGCAATTGTCCTTCTCCAGCTCTGAAAAGACTCTGGCAAAGTCCTTACCCCACAGAGTAGGCTTTGTTATGTAGAGGATCTGAATGCTTCTCACTATTGTTACTTTTCCCATCCCCCTGACAGAGCCAAGAGGGGTCTTTCTTGAGGAGCTCTTTTCTAAATCTTCACCATGAGAAGCTGGTTTGCTTCCTGGAAGTAAGCCCAGGAAAGCTCTGGGGACTCCCTAAGCCTGCAGTCACCTGGATGCTCTCTTTCATGCTGGTCCATATTCAGCCTCAAACAGTTCATCAAAATTTCAGTTAAATGTTGCTACTGTTGATGGCCCTGCTACTTCTGCTGCAGATAAATTGATCTCAGCTGTGAGTCTCTGTGTTCACCTGTCTTCACAGACTCAGATGGCAGTGTGCTCTGTGACTTTAATTCTCTGTTAGTACAAGAAAAGTCATTGATTTTCAGCTTGTTCAGTGTTTTTCTTGTAAGGATGGGAGTGACAACTTCCAGGTTCTTTACATATTTGAAATGGCATTTTATCTTTTTTGTTTTAAAGGAAAAGTATCACTTTTAAAAATTCTGAAATCTCCCATTCAGTATCTTGGAGCTCTGTCCAGTGGCCTGTCATCATAAAAAACTATTAGTCCATTGCCAAATCAGGTCAAATTCCTTTCTTGTTGTTTTGTAAGCTTTTTTTCAGTTTTATGAAAATCATTTTATTGAAATAGATAAATTTATACTAAATTGTGAGTAAAAGTGATGAGATATTTGAGCATGAATTTCCTCAAAAGGTTGAAATATAATTCAAATGGTCAACTGACTTCACTTAGTCTTATGAGATATTCATATCTAATGGAAGATACAATATATGTTTAAGGGGATGAAACTGCTTCTTATTCACACAGAAAACAACTCAGGTCAGAATTGGTTTTGGACAAATGGATTCTACATAATGTAAAATATGGAAGCATATAGTATAAAAGTGAAAGGCAATTTTGAGTTTATCAATACTCCCAATATTAATAGTAATGTAATAATAATACACTGTATGTGCTTCCTCTAGTCTGGTTACTGCGCTGGCTTCTTTCTATGCTTTATATTACTTAATGCTCAAACTTCTTGACTTATAAATTCTTATTTGCCTCATAGTTGAAGAAAGCATTGTATTTTAATTAGTTTATTGCAAATTTAGAGAAAAATTTCAATGAGATCTGTGACCATTTGTACTCCAAAAAATCGTTCAACGATCAAGTTTTTAAAAAAACGGATTTGGCCATTAATACCAAAACATGAATTTCTCACTTCACTAACAAAGTGAGGATTTCTTAAAGATGTGGAGAATATATATATGTGTGTGTGTGTGTGTGTGTGTGTGTGTGTGTGTGTACTAAATGTGCTAGTGAACTCAGATGCAAAAATCCAGAGTAATCTCAGGTCTAACTGAAGATTCAAGAACCAGGAAGAGGAGTACTGTAGTGTTTTCTGCCACTGTAAGAAAGCCAAAGCCTCCTTAATTTTGTCATGTGTTGTAGAACACTCAAGGATCTCTTCAGGGCTCAGTCTAGTTAAGCATTTACAGGAATTTTGACCATTTTGAATGTGTAGGAAAGTGTTTAAATTCTTCTTGAGTTGAATTGAGTCCCTGGAGTAAGAGACATGCCTGAAAATCTCCTAATAGGTGCTCTGTTTACAGGAAGAGGACCTGAGCTTGAGCAAGACCACCATGGACCATGGTCAAACCCGTCTCAGCCCTCGACCTCTCTGAGCAGCCTCGCTGCCCATGGTGAGGCAAAGACAATTGCTAAGTACAAAATCCACATGGGCAACACTCATTATCTGTTTTGTTTGTAGGACAAAAATCAGGCATGAAACAGACACTCTGTAACATTTGCTGCAAGAACCAAACGGTGGAAGTCAGAGGGTGGAGTAAAAAGAAGAGCAGTGGAAAGAATGGGAAGATGCCCCACTTCTGTCAGAGATGTCTAAGCATAACAAAATGAAATTTCACACCCCCTTCTAATTTTAGGAAAATGGAAATTAGTACTATATCTATTGAATTGAATCAAGAAATGTGTGTGATATACAATATCTGATATAATTTACTTGGTATGTTTTGAATGAAAGTAAGATGAATGGAATTGTTTTCTCAATAAATACAAATCATTGGCAAGTCTCAAAGTGATGTCATTGTGCCCCTAACTTTGTCCTTTTTAAAAATTTCTGTTTTCTGGTTCATGTCACACATGTTTGATAGTGGTGGAGCCTCTAATAGCAGCTATTTTTGTGTTTATCCTAATCCTAGCCCTCTCACTGCCTCTCACTGTTATCACTAGAGGTCTACAGGAAGTTTACATTTAGTGTTGTTACATCCCAGGATACCAAACTCAACACATTGTCTTTCTCACTCCACACTCCCCACCCTACTTAATATTATCCACTCCAATGGTCTCAGTTATGACCTATATCTCATTCTCCCAAGTCTATATCTCTATTGTAATCCTCTCCCAGAATGTCAGAATGCACCACTAGGCTCTAGTATCCTCTACATAAAATTGGTTAATAATATTATTCATTTCTGAGAGTTCTTGTGAAGATTAAATGAGTTACTATATATAAATTACTGGGAAAAGCACCTAGGACATAGTTAATAACAACAGCTCACAATTTGGATGCTCCAGAGGCACCTTGCTCTCAATATATCCCAAGTTAAATTCATCATTATCCTCCAGTGGTTGCATACCTAGTGAATTATGCATCTCAGTTGATCATATTCCCATCCATAGTATGACCCAGACTTCACACTTATGAGTTATCATTGACTACTTGCCTGCTCTCCATAGCCAATAAAGGACCAAGTTTTGGTAATTTTGTATTCCTTGTACTTCTTGAATTCATCTCTATATCTTTATCCCCACTACTACGTGGGATTCATTGTAGTGTGCTGGACTACCCAACAGCCTTCTGTGTCTCCCCAACCGAATCTCATCTCTCTCAAATTGTATTTCTGTAGACACAATGTCATAATCTGTCAAAACTACAAGTCTGACCCACATATTCTCCTTCATACTTTTTGGCAATTTCCCACAATCTTCAAGATAAAGTAACAGCTCATGACATGGCATGAAAGGCCCTTCACGACCTGGTCCTTCCCAAACCCTTGACCCTCAACTCCATCACATCTCATTGCCACACTTAAGACTCCTCGATCCAATCTGCTCACGGGTCTTTAACATTTGATGCTTGGTACTTATTCTCAAATGTGTCTTTACTCCCTCTCTCTCCTCTATCTGTAATATAGCTCTCACCTCTTTCTAAGCCTTGCTAAATTCTTACCACTCTCTATCCCCTTATAACACCTGTTCATTACAGACTCAAAGATGGAGGCATGTATTGCGTCCAGCTAAGCAGATCATGAAAACAGGATAGTTTAGTATAGAATAGCAGACATCTTTGCTCTTAGAAGTAAATTTTTTCTAACTCTCCCTTCTACTTGGAATGTGTCTTTGAACCACATACTGAGATTCTTTGCCTTTTAGCCTCCTCCAACATACTTCTCCCCAATCTTTAAAATTCTATTTTCCCTCATGCAGAGCATTTTAGCCGCCACTTTATTTGCTACAGCGCCAGAAAATACTTTCAAAGCCTCATGGTTTTACCCAAAGGCAATAATCCTGGAATAATTCTTAAAAAAATCAGTTATTTTCCTTTAAATATATTCGTAAATCACTCCCTTGTCTTTTCCAGGACATAGGAAAATATATTTTATTATTTAATTTCTCAGGATAATGAGATTCACTAAATTGTCTAAGGAAGATCACAGATAGAGCTAACACATCACATAGCATCTCTTCCCAAGATTCAGGTGGAAGGGATATGGTAAAACAGGTGAATACAGTGGCGAAGCCGCTTCAGACATGAGACCCTTGATGTGGGACTAGAACATGATCATATATCATACGGACATTTTACAAAAATAAAACAAAATCAAGTTAAATGACATCAAAAGCAACACAAAACAAAAATCTAAGAGGAGAAAGCCAGAGGGGCCCAGAAAGAAAAACAGAGCTCAGTGGAAAAATATCGAATTGTAGATAAGAGTCTCATTTTTGATTCTCATTATAGATTCCAGTCTCATTTTTGGATGAAACTTCTGGGAGGTGGGTTTGATCCATCTCTTTGGAACTGGAGTCATGTGCAGAGCCTTTTTTTTTTTAATAGTCTATTCTAAGGGTCATCAATTTTCAATGAACTTTTGCAAATATTTCATATCTAAAGCACAGAGTCATTATTCAGGGTTGAAGTTTGGGAATATTTTTGAGTATGTCTGTGTAATTTTTTTCTTTTCATAATCCTAGTAAACTAACTAGAAAAGGACTTTTTCCATTTTATTTAGAGGTGTGTGTGTGTGTGTGTGTGTGTGTGTGTGTGTTTACAGAAGAGACAGAGAGAGAGAGAACATTCCACTAAGAAGTTTTTGAAAATATACCAGAGTTTGGGATCTTCTATCAAAATCTTTCTGTCTATCACTTAACGTCTTCAAAAGTGTCAAAGATGAGATAGAAAATGTATCTTCACATTCACTTTTTTCTAAGCATAGTAGAAATACTAAACTTCTATGATAATTCTTTAAAGCAAGATTCAGTTGGAATATGTGTACTGCACTTTCTGAAACGTTTGGTAGCACATTAGTTATACTATCTTGTAGGTTATAATAACTTTCCTCGTTTTAGCACTAATATTCTGATGTTTATTCTAGTCAAGTACAAGCTCAGCAATCATTTAAAATATTTTTTCAAAGAGAAATGATGAATTCATCATAGGTATACATACCAAGAGAAACAACATCAATTCAACCAATACATGATGAAAGTCTGCTGTGAACAAAGCCCCAAGCATTCTTTAACACAAACACAATTTAGCTATACAATGGGAATATTGCTTTGGACAAAAGTGCTGTCTTTTGTGTCACCAACCACTGATGGTTGGTTCTTCACCAACCATCACGTTCTGTATGCTGTTTAATGTAGAACTGGAGTCTTGAAGGATGAGTTAGAACTCGACAGACAAAAATATCCCTTTGTGTAAAGACATGGATATAGGAAGGCATGATTCACAGATAGATTTGCTCTGCTTCATCTACATTCTGTCACCCAATAAGTCTTTGTAGAGAAGTCAGCCAAGATTGTGGGAGGGAGGGGAATGTCATCTCTGATCTCAGAACAGAGTAAAGCTAATTGTCCACACGTGATGGAACCGTAACCCTGACCTTATCACCATGGTGACAACAAATTGAGTTAGCCAGCCACAGCTGTTTTGGTAAATACTGACACACTCATAGTCATCTATGATTATTTAGAGTCTATTTTAATAGCAACCACACAGTCTATGTTATCATCCACCAACCTCACAGTGTCTAGGGTTAGTAACATTGTACAGACCAGGAGACTCAAATGCATTCCTTCTTGATCAGTATCCAGAATACTAAATATAAAGCAGATGGTTAAAAGCATTGACTATATTCATAAAAGGTCAAATTTATTATATAAAATATTTAATGTTAGTATATATTCTTACTCATATTCTTTATTGATATTTTAATATGATGTATGCTTATAATACTTGATAATGGAAGTAACAAAGAACATCAAAGAAAAATAAGTACAAAAAGATCTCTTTATCTATGAGAATATTCTTGAGTGGTGGATACTAGAAGAAATTGATGAACTGATTTAGAATAAAGGGACCCTTCATGGGTGGTCTGAGGGCAGTGGAAGCCTCCTGGGGACAGAGCCCAGGTCTTGCAGTCATGGCAGCAGGAGGAAGAAGCCCCTCAAAGAACATCAGACTCTTCAAGGTCGAGGTGAATTCAGTCAAGCTATTAGCAATGGTGGAGTTGTTGGAGTGGATTGGAGTCTGGAAGAGATCCAAATGAAACAATAATTTGCTTCTTCTGAAAAGTATCCCTGGTCCAACCCCAACATTCTGGGAAAGAAAAGAAAAAAGCAGTGAAGAGAGGCTGAAAAACAGAATCTGCACAGTTTTGCTTCTTCTCGTGGAGCCAAGGATTGGAGGCCCTGATACAGTCAAATCCAGCCTCCTTCTGAACCAAACATGTACACAATCAAGGCAGACGGGTCCCTCCGCTGTGGACCAGTGGAGGCGAGCTCACTCCTGTCAAAGCAAGGCAGTGGTCCTAGTTCATCATGACTTTGGATGAAATATGATCACTTCCTCAATTTATCCAGCAGACACAGGAAGAAGCTCACATTCTCTGGAAACAAACAAACAAGCCCTATTAAAACATGATACTATTCCATATTCCAGTGCCTTTCCATACAGCATCTCCTATACCATCAAAAATCATGACGCATACAAAGTAATGAGAGGCTTACAAGCAAGAGAGAGAAATTGATGTAATGGTTTGCTGGTTCCAGAACTGGAGCTAACAAACAAGACTTTGAAAACAACCGTTATAAATATATTTGAGGCTTTATAGGAAAGAGTGAGTGAACAGATAAGGAAAGAGAGCAGAGAAAGGCATATTAGAAAAAGGAACCAAATGGAAATTCTAAATCACAAAATTACAATATTTGAATTAAAAATATACATTGGGCGGGCTCAACCACAGAATGAAGAATGCTGAAGAAAGATGAGCAAATTTGAAAAGAGATCTAGATGGAAACTATCTAAAGTGAAGCTCAGAAGACCCCTGTGGCAATATTGAGAGGTCTAACATCCAAGAACTCAGAGCATCAGGAGAGGGAGAGAGAAAGGAGCAGAAAGTCATTCCAAGAAAAAGGGAAAAATTTTCACAAATGTGATGAAAAACAAGCTATACATGCAAGACACTCAGCAAACCCAGTGGGATATATACAAAGAACCCCACACCTGTGCATAACACCAGCTGTGAAAGATAAAAGATAAAAAAGATATCCTAAAAACAGCCAGAGGAGAAAACACCTACATACAAAGCACCAATAGTACGAGTGACGATGTAAGGACTTCTTGAATGTGTTGAAAGAAAAGGCAGAAAGTCAGTTACCTTAGAATCCACTACTAGAGAAATCAGTCTTCAAAAATGAAAGGGAAGAAAAAGCCGATTAACAGAATCTATTACCAAAGAAATTAATCCTCAAGAATAAAGAGACATGAAACATTCTCAAATAATGTAAGCTGAGATCATTTGTTGCCAGCAGACTTGCACTGTAAAAAATGGTAAAAATAGTTCTTCAGGCTGAAGAGCAATTGTCATAGGTAGCAACCTGGATCTTTAGAAAGAATTCCAGGACTGGTAAATGTGGACATACGTAGAAAACATTATTTTTTATATTTTTTTTAATTTTTAAAAAGTAAATTAACTTTATGATAAAAAACTGCAACATTGTATTGTGGGGTTTATTTCATATGTGCTATTGAAATACATGGAAACCCTGGTAAACATCTTATGTTGTACCTACATTTTGAAATATTAACTCAAGATTGGCTGCGACAAATTAAGATACTCACTGTAGTTCTAGAGCAACGCCTAGGAAGTAATTCAAGCAGAATTAGTTAAAAATACAGTAGAGGAAATAAAATGGGATGTTTATAAATACTCAATTAAACCAAAAGAAAGCAGGAAATGAAGATCAAATAAAAAAGATCTGAGCTTGGGGATGGCCCGTGGCTTAGAGGTTAAGTGCGTGCTCCGATACTGGCGGCCCAGGCTCAGACCCAGGCTCGCACCCACGCACTGCTTGTCGGGCCATGCTGAGGCCGCGTCCCACATACAGCAACTAGAAGGATGTGTAACTATGACATACAACTCTCTACTGGGGCTTTGGGGAGAAAAAGGGAAATAAAGGAGGAGGATTGGCAATTAGCTCAGGACTGGTCTTTCTCAGCAAAAAAAAGAGGAGGATTGGCATGGATGTTAGCTCAGGGATGATCCTCCTCACACACACAAAAAAGATCTGAGGTTAATGGAAAAGCAATACCAAGAAGGTAGACTTACACCAAGCTAAATTAATAATTATAATACAAATGAATTGGCCATTCAAATTAAAAGATGGAGATGGTCAGATGGATTAAAATAAGCAAGACTCGTAGTCATGAGACCATTCCTAGAAAATAACTTACTTTGATCATAACATCTTTTAATATTTTTGCACTTTAAATCTCCATTAATAATTTTTCTGTGTCTTTTTCTCAAGAGTGACATGAATGTTAGACAGAATGTGGGTATCTGGAGACTGGTGCTGTGAGAGCTGGAGTGATTGATTAGCAATGCAGAGAACTCAGCATCTCTGGAGTCACTTCACGGAGCTCATCGGTAACAAGTTCCTCCACGGTGTGACCACCTTCATTTTTACAGTTTCACTTGGCAGATCTTCCCTGAGGAAAGTCTACACCTGCCCCACTCGTTATCTTCATCTTCTCAGAAATGAGAGCTGAGTGGGCAAGTACACGTCCAGTGGATCTCTTAGCCTGTGCTACAGTTTTCCATTTTGTCCATTTTTTGCACTGGGATCAAAAACTGTATTCCCACTTTCCCACTTGGTGAATTTTTATTTTATTTTCATCCCAGGGAGTTGACATAACCAAGTATGGAGGCTGAACTACTACTGACCAAGGTTCTTTCCTGTCTTCATTTAATGGGGGGTCTTCATTACAGACCCTGCTAGATTATCCTGTACAGTAGAAGTTTCTAACATTTCATTAATACTTTGTGGAGGGATTAGGGAAGAGAGAGTGCTCTGAACCGAATGTTTGTGTTCCCCTCAAGTTCATATGCTGAAGTCGTAATCCCCAACATGATGACATTTGGAGATGGGGCCTTTGGGAGGTGATTAGGGTTAGATAAGGTCATGAGGGTGGAGCCTCATGAGGGGATTAACGCCCTTATAAGAAGAGAATGTGAGGACACAGCAAAAACATGGCTGTCTGCAAACTAGGAAGCAGCTCTCACCAGACACCAAATCTGCAGGTGGCTTGACCTTGGATTCCAGCCTCCAGCACTGTGAGCAATGCACGTCTGCTGTTTAAGCTGCCCGGTCTATGGTGTCTGCTGTAGCAGCCTGAGCTAACACAGAGAGCAAGACCATTCTTCTAAATTTGATTCATTTAACATGACTTATTGACCATTTCTGACTTACAAAGTAACTTATGCTCATTTTAGAATTTGAAAACCCATAGAAAAAAACAAAAATCACCATCATATCATGACATTGGTATAATTCCCAACAATATTTTGGACAATATAAATTGAGATTTGGTATAATTCCCAAAAATATTTTATATAAATATAAAATTATACATACAGAATTACATCACACTGCATATATAGCTACATGTACTTTTTTTTTTTTGGTGAGGAAGATTGGCCCTGAGCTAATGTCTGTTGCTAATCTTCCTCTTTTTGCTTGAGGAAGATTGTCCCTGAGCTAACATCTGTGCCCGTCTTCCTCTATTTTGTATGTGGGATGCCACCACAGCATGGTTTGATGAGCAGTATTTAGGTTTCAACCTGGGGTCCAAACCCGAGAACCCTGGGCCACCGATGTGGAGTGCTTGAACTTAATGCCACCAAGTTGGCCCCGTATATGTACTTTTTATGCAAAGTATGTCATTACCACTTAATTTATTTACCACTTAATTTACTTAATTTACCACTTAATGTTCACTCAAAACACAATTTATAAGACTTTTATGTGGATATATGATAATTTGATTATATTCTTCTCTCTTGGAGACTTTGTCACTGTACCTAATTCTAACCCTATTATTTAATATAATAATCATTATATTTAAAATATTGAATATCTCTCTGACATTTATTACTCATAATTTTGATATTTTTATTTTATATTATATTGCGTATGTAAAATGCATATATGTACAATTGTAAAAATAAAAATATTATTTAGAATTTTATTTAAAAAATAAAATTTATAAATATTGTTTAAAATATATTTATTTAAAAATAAGAATATCCATATACCCACTACACAGCTTAAGACACAGAATATTTTCTATACATATGAGACTCTCAATGTTCATCTTTCCAAATGCATCCACTTTCCTCCACACTCTCCTCCACCAGGGGAGAAGTTATCCTAAATTTTATATTCGTCATTCTCTCTTTTTTAATGATGTTGCATATGTACATATGTTGTTGCATAAGAATTTGCTCCTCAGCTTTCCTAGTTTTGACCAGCAAATAAATGGAGCTGTGCTGTCTCTTTCTGTCCAGAACTGTTTTTCACATATTTGGCTTTTGAGAATCATTTACGATGATAGGTAAATCTACAGTTTAGAAACTTTCACTGACGTTCAATATTCCATTTTAGAACTATCCTTTCTTACTAGCTCACCTGTTGACGGGCATTTGGGGTTTTCCCACTTCTGCTCTTATGGACACTCGTGCTTCGCACGTTGTTGCAGTGCCTCCTGGGTACAAGGACGAGAATTCTCCAAAGGTAGTGCTTTTCAAACTGAAGTTTGACCCGTTAGTAAATCATTAGATCAATGTGCTCAATGATGAAAATATCCTTTTAAAAAAAAATGAAATTCAATAAAGGGAAGAAAAAAGAAAAATATCAGATTGCATTGCACAAAGTAAGAGCCAAAAGCATTTTGTGAAACTTTTATATTGGAGCTCTGTGTCCTGGATTATGATATTAAATGTATTTCTAACTGTGCCTCATAATAAAAAAAGGTTGAAAGCTGCAATTTGAGAGTACATCCTTTAGAGTGAGATCTCTGGCATCACCAAATAGTAACACAGATGCTCAGTTCTGTTAGGTAGCACAAGGTGCTGTGCTGTGTAATTGCATCAACTGCACCATCAGAAGTGGTGTGAGAGCCTGCTTTGTCTAGATCCTCTGCAACTATTTCAACGTTACAACCATAAAGCACTGTAATGACAATAACTGTTTCACTGGCTTCGAGGAATTTGCTTGAGTTGAGCTCACCTCTCTGGGTCTCAGTCTCTTCATCTTCAATGAGCAAAATCGGCCGTATCAGAATCTCTGAAGTCCCCAGATAAAACATTTTGAGTATAAAGTACTTCTGCAAGAATTGTTTCAGTTATTCCCCTAGGGGAACGGTGAAATGTGAGCTACTTGAGAGAAGGCATTCTGTTGTTTCACGGTGTGCCCTGCAGCTTGGGAGACAGCAGCTGGTGCATAGGAGGAATTCAAGTCACATGAGTGGAATGAGTGATCCTGTGCTTTTCACTTGGCACATGTTTACTCTATGAATATAAGGTGTTACCCCAGCAAGGAGAATGGTCCAGGCGAGCCCATCCTTATCCTTGATCTGACTAAGTGGTAAAGGTTTATAAAATGTGCCATTTGTGTATGTTGAACACTTACTGAATGCAGCATCTTCACAAGGCATAAGCACCTTGTAGTTTCTCGTGACCATTTGAACAGTTTGGGGGACTTATACAATACAGATTTTCCATCAACTGCTGGATTGCTTTGGATTCCACCATGAAAACTTGGCCTGGATATAGAAGAGTGGCTAAATTTAGAAACACATTTACAAATGCACTTTTCCAAAGAATCTTGACTTGGGGAGTGGGAGAGCACTATCAACCAGCTCAAGCATTTGGCTGGATCAAATTGTGTGTATTCCCTCGGAGTCTTTCCTAAAGAAGGTAGTGTGCAGGGTGTCCCCCTACTGCCACAAGTGACCCTTCAGGCTCTGGTTTCTGCAGTGAGAAGCTTGCTCTTGGCTCTTAACAAAGAGCTTTGCATCATAATGTGATCATTTGAAATGATCCACTCAAATATACTCTAAAAGTACAAAGTCGTCCAACTCTTTTAAAAAACACTACAGCCTTGAGCTAACTATTTGAAAACATGCTTTATTTGTGTCAAACTCGTGTTTATTATGCATTTTCCCATGTCATCATAAAGGCACCACCAACAGGACTGAAGAGAGCATTCCACAGCGAGGGCAAAGCCTGTTGAGAGGTAAACTCTGCTGGAAGAAAGGAGATGGTCATGTTCCATTCTCGAGCCAGTTTTTGTCCAGATGGCAATTTTTTCTCACTGTGATCCAAAATGACAAGTCCAATTCTTTTCCCCAACTCTTGAGTTTTTCCAGGGAAAGAATGTGGTTTTGCCCTACTTTTAGCAAATTAATGTTTCTGTGCTTTTGCTTTGCTAATGCATCTGAAAACATATGGACGCTTTTGGCAAAAAATTTTAAAAAAGCCATTTCTGATTCATTTGGCTAAAGCATGAACTTTTCCAAATAGAGGAAAAACTCTTTTATGAAATATATTCTTCTACCATAGATTCCATTAGACCATGGAGCAACCTTCTCTCTGATGCACAATAATGCCCAATGTTTTCTCCTGACCCCTGTCTTCTAATGTGTTCATTTGAGAGATCTTCACCTGTGTCACTACCTGGGTGGAATCTCGGACTTTTCCCAAGAGGGGCCCTGCTCCCTTTCATAGTGAGAGCACGGTGAGGAGCTCCCCAAAAGAAAGCATATGGGAGATAGTGCTCAGGAGCTGGACCAAGAAGGGGTCTGTTGCCATGAGGGCTGTTGAAGATCAAGGGATGGCAGGAGTGAGTAGGAAGAAGAGCTGAGATTGGATTCTAACCAAAACAGAGTTGTGTCAGACTGCATGTCTCTAGAGAGGTATCACTAGGGGGTTACCGAGGGGCGTGTAATGGGAATCGAGTGACCATTGGTGTATGGCCACAGAAACAGGACCTTCGTGTTCTATGTCTGCTGAAGCCGAGCAGGCCCCAGTGGAATCCAAGGAGAAGAGTGTGATGGCTTGAGTGGAATTGCTAAGGCATATCAGAAGTGAAGTAAGGCGTATTAATCCTAAAAGGAACTTAGAGAGAGTGAATCCACAATACAGTTCAGTCTCAGGGTTAGAGATGCAGGCCCCTCAACGGTGCAGACCACTGAAATCTCCATCCATAACCTGTCCTGGGCCCTTCACGCCTCTGTGTCTGGGTAATTTTAATCCACTTCCCCAATATCCATCAACGTAGATTTCTATAGACAGTTACTCTGTGTTCTTGTTGATGGAATTCTGAGAAGTAAAGAGCAGCAGACCAAATTGGTGTGGAAACTCAGAGACAGCTCAAACGACTGTTAAAAACAGATAGAGAGAATCCTCCAAAGGCTCTCTAAAATCAGACATCAGCTGTAAACTGATTAGCAATTTTGCAGGATTGCCCTTCACAATCAGAAGTAGAGTGCTTGGGGGCCGGCCCCGTGGCTTGGCGGTTGAGTGCGTGCGCTCCGCTACTGCCGACCTGGGTTCGGATCCCGGGCGCGCACCGACACGCCGCCTCTCCAGCCATGCTGAGGCCGTGTCCCACGTGCAGCAACTGGAAGGATGTGCAACTGGGACATACGGCTATCTACTGGGGCTTTGGCGAGAAAAGGAAGGAGGACTGGCTATAGATGTTAGCTCAGAGCCGGTCTTCCTCAGCAAAAAAGGAGGAGGATTAGCATGGATGTTAGCTCAGGGCTGATCTTCCTCACACACACAAAAAAAGAAGCAGAGTGCTTAGAATTAGGTGGCTCTAGGCCAAGCTGGCAGTACCCCATTTCCCATAGTGTGACAAGCTCACACAGGCAACTCAGATACTTCAGAGTAACTTGATGCACAGGTGCAGTGCTGTGTGCTCGACATGTGTGACCCTTCAGTCACACTGTGCGCATCCCTCTGGCTGGGAATGTCAGTTACCAGAGAGCAGGCTTAGGTCTAGCTAATCACCAACACACACGGAGTCAGAAAATGGCACTCGGTCCTCTCTGCACTTCCCCTTTCATCAGGTGGCATCCTCGGGAGGCTGGACTTCCAGACCTTCTCTTCTCCTCTCCTCCACCACCCAGGTCATCCCTGCTCCCTGTCCCCTCCCAGCTCCAGGGCCAGTTATGGAAGTCCAACACATGGTGAGGAAACACGGACCAGATGAGTCTCCTCAGAGAAGATCCCTCTGACAGTGCTCACCTCTGCTCCTGGTTCCAGCAAGGACCCTCCCCCGGGTTCGAACTCAGACGGCACTGGTTGGACCTCTCCCCAGAGCAGAGTGCTTCTCAGCCCTTAATTCTATCAGCTGACAAAAATTCTAACAAGTCTACTACAAAATAAAGATAGCCGTTAGTCCTTAAGCTTGAGGCTACCCAGGACATCTCAGAATTCACAACAAAGCCATCCTCTGGTCTGTGGAGGTGATTACCTCCCAGACACGCCGGGACCATGAAGTGTGAAGCTGATTCCGTCACTGTGGTCGCCAGCCACTCGGTGTTGGAGCTGGTCCTCAGTTCAGCTGTTCTGGGTAATGTACACCATCTGCTTTTTGGTGGAAGAGACCAGTGGGCAACCGGGCTCTCTGAATGACATCCAGATTGGGAGTAGACCTGGGAGCATGAAGTGCCTGAGCCACTGGTGGCCCTGCATCTTCAGCTATGAGCAAGGAGCTATGGAGGCTTAGGGAGGAGTGTAAGCCTGCTGTGCGAAGAAGGGGGTGCCAAGTGGAAGGGGCAGCCCAGCGTGGGGTGCCAGGGCCCAGGCCAGGTGAGGGGGTATCTGTAGGGAGGGGGCAGCAAAGTGCAGAGAGTGAACATCCCCATGGAAGGGGCTTGGCTTGGATGGATAGAACCCCAGCAGGGTGAGGAGGGCATCCATATGTCCACATGTGGGGATGGCTCAATGCTGTGTCAGAATCACAGTGGGGTGAGGACAGTGGTCCCAGGAGGGGCCAGCTAGTTTGGGGTGAAAGAGGGCAAGTGTGTGAGGAGGGTGTCCAGGCCAGCTGGGGTGGCCTGGCACAGAGTGCTGGGGAACAGGCAGGCTGAGGATGGCAAGGAGACAGCCTATGCAGGGCTGTGGAGACCACCACCTGACTCCCCTGAGGAAAGGCTTGCTGCCCAACTGCAGGGAAGGAGGCGAGCCAAGGCCTTCGGCTGCAGCTCCCTCCACCTCTTCTCTGGCTCCAGAGCCAGGCTGATGTGAGGGAATACTCTTCCTGAGGCAGCCACAGCCAGTGACTTGGCCACCCCAGGGTGTAGAGAGCAGGCACAGTGGTTCACCCGAGATAAGGTTGTCAGGTAAATATCTGCTCCAGAGCTCTCTGTGCGTGCACTGAGGTTCTACCAGGCCTACATGGCAACCTCTCCCACTACACATTCCTGCTTCCTCCTCCTTTCTCTCACAGATATGGCTTTCTAATAAACACGTGGACTCTGAAGTCCCAGCCACAGCATAGTCCATGGGGGTGGTCCGTGGGAGGGTCCGACCTGAGGTGGGTGAGGACATACAACGAACTGGGTGCCTGGTGTGTGTGCCACCACACAGTAGGAGATGGGCCTCCGCACCAAGCTGTTGCCCGGACCAGTGTGACAAGGGAGAGTGGGGCAGTGGTCCCTCAGGGGATGTGGGGCTTCAGGGGGCGAGGAGTGTGTCCTCCTGGAGGTCGAAGTTAAGTGACAGTGGGACTGAACACATCAGGGAGTGCACACATCAGAAAAATTACAAATTTACACATAGGAGAAGTTACAAATATGGAAATATGGAAAAGGAGGAAGCAAGAATGAACCCTGGGTGCTGGATTATGATGATAAGTATCCATGTGGACTCAGAGATTTCAGTGTGTGAAGAAGTACATAGAAGTATGTATGTACCAATCTCTAATTGATACAACAATAGACAGAAAATCAACACTGATAGAGAAGACCTGCTCAACATTATCAACCCACTTAGCCTAATGAAAACACTCCACACTAAAACAGCACAATGTGGCGTCTTTCCACTTGCACAAGGAACATTTACCAAGATAGACCATGTTCTGGGCAAAAGATAAGTCTCAATATGAGAATATTCAAATCATACAAGTTTGCTCTCTGAGGGAAAAAAATATATATTAACTGAGTTATTAATAGCAGAAAATTCATAGTAGAAAGGTATGTTAAAAATTCCCAAATATTTGAAAAGGAGTTAATATTTCTAAATAACCCATGTGTCAAAAAATGAATCAAGCAAGAAATAAGGGATGCTTGTAACAGAATGACAGCAGGACATGTCCAAACCAGCCAGATGCAGTGATGGACAGATGGGGCAGTTACAGCAGTAAGTGCCCACACTAGAATAAAAGAAAGCTCTCCATCAATGACCTCAGCTTCCAGGTTAGGAATCTAGAAACCGAAGAGCAAATGAAACGAAAGTAAGCTGAAGAAGGCAAATGCCATTGATCGGAGTGGAAATCAGTGAAATTCTGAAAAACAGAAAAATGAGAGAAAGATGAGTGAAACAAAAAGCTGATGCATTGAGAAGTTCAATAAAATTGATAAGCCTCCTCCTAGGCTGATCAGGAAAAAAGAGAGAGAGAAGACACAACCTACCAATGTTGGGAGTGACAGAGGAGCAAGCACTACAGATCTCACAGATATTAAATATATAATGAGAGACTATTATAGCCAATTTTATGCCAATACATTCAGCAATTCAATGAAATTAAAAAAATAAACCCATGAAAGAGTCCTACTACCAAAGCTCACTCAGGAAGAAATAGATAACCTAGTAAAGAAAATAAATTTGTACTAAAATTCTTCCTACAAAGAAAATTTCAGGCCCAGATGGTTTCACTGGTGAATTCTACCAAACATTTAGGGAACAATACCAATTTTACACAGATTCTTCCAGAAACTTAAGAGGTGCCAATACACCCCAGTTCATTCTACAGGGCCAAGATTGCTCTGATACCAAAACCAGTACAAGAAAAGAACTTGCAGACCAACACTCTTCATCTAAATAATGCAAAAGATCTGAATCCAATTTAAAAATACATAAAAAGAGTAATATAATCATAATAAAGTGAGGTTTAGCCCAGGAATACAAAGTTATTTTAACATCAATTAATGCAAATCACCTTAGTAATAAAAAAATATATATACATGTGATTATCTCAATAGATGCAGAGAAAGCATTTGAAAATATCTAACATTCATTCTAATAAACACTGTCAACAAACAAGGAATAGAAGAGAATGTTCTCAACTTGATAAAGAACATCTACATAAAACATACAGCTGACATAATTCCTAAAGATGAAAGACTGAACACTTTCCCCAGGCTCAGAAAAATGGCAAGGACCTCCACTCTCATCACTTCTATTCAACATTGCACTGAAAGTTCTAGCTAGTACATTAAGGTAAGAAAAGAAATGCATGTCATCCAGACTGAAAATGAAAAAGTAAAATTGACTTTATTTGAAAACAAGATGATTACCTATGTAGAAAATCCTATGAAAACACAGAAATGTTATTAGAATAAGTAAGTGAGTATAAAAAGGTTGAAGGATACAAGATAAATATATAAAAAATCAGGTATAACCCAAATGCTAGCAATTGACAATCAGAAATTGGAATTGAACATATGGTATAATTTATAATAGCATCATCAGTGCAAAACACTTAGGGATAAATCTGTGAACAGATGTGCAAGACTTGTACATTTAAAATTATAAAACATTGCTGAGAGAAATTAAAGAAGAATTATTAAATGGAAAGTCACACTATGGTCATGGTGCTGAAGACTCAATGTTGTTGAATTCTTCCCAAATTAATCTATAGAGTCAATGAAATTTCAGTCAAAATCCCAGGAGGCTTTTTTTTTTTGTAAGAACTGAAAACCTTATTTTAAACTTTATTTGGAAATACAAAGTACATAAATTACCCAAACAACTTTAAAGGACAACAAAATTGCAAAATTCACACTGCTTAATTTCAAAGCTTACTATAAAGACACAGTAAACAAAACAGTGTGATGCTGACACAGGGTTATACAAACAGAATAGGCAGTCCAGAAATGGACTCACATATCTGTGGTCTATTGATTTTAAGAAAGATGCAAAGATAATTCAGGGGAGGAAAAAAATAGCCTGTCAACAAATGGTGCCAGAAAAATGGGATATCCTATGCAAAAATTAAATTTAATCTATATCTCACACAATGTAAAAAAAAGAAAACTCAAAATAGATTATAGATAATGTGAAATACAAAGCTATAAAAATCTAGTAAAAATCATTGGAGAAAATCTTTGTGACCTTGAGTTAGGCAAAGATATTTAAAATTTGACAGCAAAAGCTTGATGCATAAAAGAAATGCAATTGATAAATTGGACAAAATCAAGAAGAAGAATATATGTCTGTCAAAAGACTCTAATATTGACACATTGAACATGTAAGCCATGAACTGGGAGAAAACATTTGCAAATCACATATCTGAGAAAAGTCTTATACTTTAAATATATAAGGACTCCCAAAACACAATAATAAGAAAACTAACTACCAATCAAAAATAGGCAGAAGATTTTAACAGTCATGTCACCAAAGAAAATACATAGATGGAAAATAAACACATGAAAGATGCTCCATGTCATTAGCCATTAAGGAATTGTACATTATAACAACAGTGAGGTGCTGCTACATGTCTATGAGACAGCTCACATTAAAAAGACTGCCCCTGCTAAGTGTTGGTGAGGACATGGGGGAAGGACACTCACGTGTGGATAGTGAACTCAAACCCATTTGTATCCAGGACTGTGGCCTTCAGCATGATGACCAGGACTCCATCTAAAGACTGAGAGTGGGACATTACCTGTCAAACACCGACAAACCCAAGAGCTGGAGTCTCTCCATAAAGCCACACGGGTGTAAAGAGAGAGGCCCCTTCTCTGCGGTGTCCCCTGAGCTCCAGGGGAGGCCCCTCCTTTGAGGAACAGCACCGCTTTTATTAAGAAAGAAAAGCATCCATTCTTCTTTTTCAAAATGACTTCTCAGCTACATGCCCAAAAGCGTCACATTGCAACAACTGGGAGTGAGGAAATTGCCTAAATTATGGGATTTTAAAAGCCTTAAAACAGTTGGTTTTAGGGAGGTGAAGAGGCAAAGGAGAGTAGTCTATTAAAAGCTACAGGAGAGGGCTGGAGTCTGCTTCCGCAGCATCCCTATGCCAGTGAGAGAGATTGAATTACGATTTATGGTTCATCTGAATGAGATGGAAACCATATGTGCTTAAAATTTCTTGTAGAAATTGCAGGTAAGTGATTTAAAAATCTCCTCTTCTTAAACTGTCCTTGTCTCAAAGAGAAGAGCCCCTGGGATCTACTTCAAGTGGCACGTATGGTGGGTCTACAGCGAGCCAGGCCCCAGACTAGGAATTTACCATATGAATTCATCATTATCGCAAGCCGGGAAGTTCTACATTTTTGCTGTATTTCATAAATGAGGAATCGGAGGGTCAGAGAACTACAGTGACTTGTCCAAGATTCAAGAGTGAATCCGAAGATTAAACCAACACGTTGCCGTGTGTGTCAGAACTTTCTCCACTCTGCTTTGTTTCTATATCCAGACTGAGTGAAAGAGGTGTGGAAAACGCATTAACCCATCTGGAGGGGAATTTGATACATTCTAATTTGTTCAGAGGGCAAGGAAAAGACTGGAATTGCAGGGTAGGGAGGAAGAACCAGAAAACTCACAACCTCAACTTAGTTCCTTCCTTCTGACTTTCTCTTCTTTTTCTCTCAGTCCTTTTCTGGAAAGTTTGTTTCCTTCCCCACAGGGATGTAATTCTCATGCCGTGCATGGATTTGAATATTTTAATTTGTTTCCTAAAATAAAATTTGGTTCACATATATGTACTTAATGAATATTATCATGTAACCTCTTCAAAATGCTCTGTGGCCAGAGTTTATGCGCTATTATGCATGATCAGAAGTTGATTTTTCTAATAAACATCTTCTATTTTTCTCATCATGAAATGTAGTATAAAGTAGTGTTTCTTCATCCCAATTTTATTTCTCCTTTTAAGGCAAGGCATTTTAACTTCCAACAGTTGAGCTTTTCAAAGTGATTTCTTTAAGGATTCTTTTCAAATCTTGTGTGTTACTCTTTCTGATAATAGTAACTCAAAACTTTTCTTATACAGTATTTCAAAGGTTTCATGAATTCAGTTAGAGACATGTTTAGGGAAAATGCAGAGTTTTGAAAGATTATACAATAAGTGAGAGAAGCCAGATACAAAAAAAAGACCATACATTGTGAGATTACCTGTATGTGAAATGTCCAGAACAGACAAATCCACAGAGACACAAAGTAGATTAGTGGCTGCCTAGGGCAGGGGGGAGGGATGTGGAGTGGATTAGAGAGTGATTACTAATGTTTCTTTTAGAATAAAAATGTTCCAAAATTATATTGTGGTTATGGTTGCACAACACTGAGAAGAACTAAAAAGTATTGACTTGTACGGTGTATGCGTTATATCTCAATAATATCATTAAAATATTCAGTGACAAAAAAACAGATTAGCCCTTATAATTTCAGTATTTTGGGATCTACTGGAATTTCTTGAATGAAATCTAATGAGTAAAATCTATTTAATACATTTCCATGGAGATTTGAGTTTTAGATGAGTTTGAGTTAATTTTCTGAAGTTTTTTCCATTTTTACCAAATGTTTCAAAAGCTATGAATTCTTGTTCTTAAACTTATTGTGTGACCTTGAGCAAATTATACAACCTTCACTAGCAAAATAAAGATAATACCACCACCACTCCCCCATCATACATATGTGCCAATGCACACACACTCACACAACCAACACATATTTCTTCCTGGGAAGACTTTTCAGAAAGACAGAAAAAAGAAAAATACTGTTTTTGCATACAACACGCAACGAATGTATGAGACATGTACACACATGTATGCTATAAGAACTAATTAACAATAAAAGAAAACAACAAACAATGTATATTGTAGCTTCTTGAGACTCTTCAGGCCTTAAAGTCTCCCCAGGGATGGTTAGAGTACTCAGGACTTCGCATCGCTCATCCTCTATAAAGGTGGGATCCTGGAAGAGCCAAGATAATAACGGAAAAAAGACAAATATAGGGAGATCCAATGCATGCCATTAAAATCGCCTGAATTAATGTTTCTGCGAGGATTAAGTGTTTATCAACTCCATGCAAGACCACAAGTTTGTTGATCAAGCAAAGTTAAGTTTATTAGATTTATTGCAGAAAAAAAAGATGGAATATCACTTGGTAGAGTCTTAGCTGACTGTGTCAGAATGGAAAGAAAGTGCAGGTTTAAGTGATGCTTTCAAGGAGAAAATTGATTGGGATTGGGTAGTTGGTAATTGATCATTTAGGACAGGTGGCACAATGAAACAAGAGTTTTGGCTGCGTCTTCATATGAACACTGCTGTCTGACAAATGAACTTTTTGCCCAGATTAGGAATATATTGTCCTGATGGAGAGACTTTTGCTCAGATGAGCAAATTGTTTCCCTTGGTGAATTGGTTTACAAGAATTTCTTGAAACAACCATTAAAGTCACATCTAAAATGTCCCTTGATTGAGCACAATTACTGGGAAAACCAAATGATGTGTTAGAAGGCACTGTTACCAAGAGAGTCTGTATGGCACCCAGAGGAAGTAAGAACAAACCTCAGAGTTGTTTTGATTGTGTGAATCAGGTAAATTATGAGAATATTAAAATCAGAAATTAGACTCATAACAAGAAGGACTAGGGATGAAAAGGTATATCACAAACAGGAACATTATAGGCATCGTAGTTGAGAGGGAATAAGTGTCTGTTAACACACAGAACCTTACACAAGCAAAAGGTAGTGAAAATTCCCAGAAAAATAGAGACTAAAACCATGCAGATCCGGCCATCTGGAAAATAGTCAATGGGTCTTGGTTTGAAACTACCCAATTCTTACAATTTTATTCTTCATCTGAAGTTCTTGGGATAAGTTGTCTTCTCCCAAAAATCATCAGATCTGGTACATCCCCGGCAACATTTGCTGTAAAATTTCCTGATGGGAAGGTGGTCCAGGTGATTCAGGATAAAATCTTGTGGCCTTTCGCCTGGGAGACATAACTCCAGAGGTCTCTACTCTGGAGTTTAATTGCTCTGCTAGAGGTCATAAGCAGTAACCCTTCCAACATGGTTCCAAGGCCTGTTCTTTTCTTCTCATCCCTTCAAAAAGACAAAATCTTCAGGTTCTAGGTCTAGTAGAAGCTCCGTTGGAGCATATGGAGAAAAGGCAGCTTGTACTCACTGGCTATGAGACTGAGGCTAATGTACGAACCTTGCAAAGTAATTTACTCTGTCTGCGTGAAGTGAGATGAAGTTGAGAATTGTGGGGATAGCACCTTACGTAGCAGTGAAAGCTCTGACACTTTCACCTGCGGAGAGTTTCTCACACCAGAGGGTGTGGACTCACGGTCATGAGTGCGAACAGTCTTCATCCAGGAAACCTAAGATTTCCAGGTATTTTGGATGGTTTGAACTCTACAGCGCCACTGGATATCTCTATCCAAGGAGGGTGATGAGGTGTCCTAGTGAGTGACAGGTTTTATTAAGAGCTCTTTAATGACAATGCTGGCAACAGTGGGGAGACAGATTTGTTCTCTACATTGGGAACCAACTTAATAACATTTATTTATATATCATGTTTTCCTACCGTCCAAGCCATAGATCTCTGACAAGTAAAAGTTCCAATCAGTTCTGAGGAAAATCAAACAATGACCAGTACATAGTAGAAACTTATATGGCTTAATTGTGTGAAAGCCAAGAAAGAACCCTGAGCCTCAGGATCCGGTGCATTGCCCACTTTCTCAGTTATACTAGTAACATACTGTTTATGAGAAGACACGCTCCAGCATTATGTTCTGCAATTTTAGTAAAATTTCTTCACCCATATTGATGATTAGAGTGGCCAGTCTATCTTTGCTGTAATAGGTCATTTCATGTAAAAATTTTTGCAACCTTTCATGTGAGATCCTCTGGCACCACCAAGTGGCTGACCTAACTGCCCCTCAAGCTGTCCTCGTGTAATTTACTACCGGATTCTTCCAACTGTGGAGCCAAATTTTTGAGTTGTGTTATCATTTGTGATACAATTAGATTCATTTGTCACAATCTGCATTTTGTCTTGGCATTTGGCATACCCTCAAATCCTGATTGATTTTTTTTTTTTTACTTTGAATGCAGTAAATTTTACTCTGGCTTTTCTATGGCTTTTGGCATTTCAATAGCATTTGACAAATACGTAGAGTCAAAGATCCATCATCCAGTACCATACAGACCAATTCCATCCCTCTAAGCATCTCCCTGTGTGGCTTGTTTGTAATCAACCCCTTCCCAAACCCTGGGAAACCAGTGATGGCTTTTCCATCCCTGTGTTTTTGCCTTTTTCAGGATGTCATAAAAATGGAAAAATATAATATGTAGCCTTTGGGGTCTGGCTTTTTCACTTAACCAAAACAAGTTCAATTCACCCATGTTCCTTGAGAGTGAATTGCTCACTTCTTTTTACTGTGAGTTGTGTTCCACTGTGTAAAGAGACCAC
Organism: Diceros bicornis minor; assembly: GCF_020826845.1. NCBI lineage: Eukaryota > Metazoa > Chordata > Mammalia > Perissodactyla > Rhinocerotidae > Diceros > Diceros bicornis. Next base: position 162,657 of record NW_026690880.1, on the reverse strand, counting down.
GGTTTGTTTATCCATTCTCTGTTGAAGGACAACTGGGCTGTTTCCAATTTGAGGTGTTACAAATAAATTTGATAAAAAACATTTACAAATAGCTTTTTGTAGGAACATACATTTTCCATTCATTTAGGTAAAAATCTAAGAGAGGGATTTCTGGGTCTTATGGCAAGTGTATGTTTATCATTATAAGAAACAGCCCAATTGTCATCCAAGGTGGTCTTACTATTCTTGCATTCCTGACAGCAAAGAATGAGAGTTCTTGTGGCTCTACATCCATACCAGCATTTGGTATTGTCACTTTAAAAAAAAACAAATTAATTTTGGCAATATGTATTGTTGAGAGTGTGTGTGTGTGTGTGTGTGTGTGTGTGTGTGTGTGTGTTCTGGATCCAGGTCCCTTACTAAATATATAATTTGCAAATAGTTTCTCCAAGTCTGTTGCTTGTCTTTTCATTATGTTCACAGAGTCTTTTGCAAAGTAAAAGTTTGTTTTAACTTTAATGAAGTCAAATTTAGCAAATATTTACTTTGTGGGTCCTACTTTTGGTATTGTATCTATAAACCCATCATCCAAATTAAGGTCACGTAGATTTTCTTTGGTGTTTTCTTCTATAAGTTTTATAGTTTTGTACTTTACATTTAGGTTTATAATTGATTATGAATTAATGTTTGTATATGGGGCAAGGTATGGATCGATGTTCTTTTTACTTTTGCATGTGAATATCCAAGAATTCCAACACCATTAATTGAAAAGACTGTCTTATTCAACTGAAGTGCCTGTGCACCTCTGCCAAAAGTTGCTTGTCAGTACATGCATGAGTCTATTTCTGGACTCTCTCTTGTTGCATAGATCTATTTTCCTATCACAGCACCAATATCACTCTGTATTGATTACTGTAGCTACACAGTAAGTCTTGAAATTGGGTCGAGGGAGTCCTACAACTTTGTTCCTTTACTTGTTTTCCAGAATTATTGTGGTTATTATAGTTTCTCTGTCTTTCTAAGTGAATTTTAGATTCACTTTGTTATCTAAAGAACAGACTTGCTGGAATTTGATTGCGATTACACTGATCAAATCGGGGGGAATTGGGAGGATAAGCATCTCAAAGTACTGAGTCTCCCAGTCCATGAAATAGCATTTTTCTCCATTTAATTAGATTCTTTTTCTTTCTTTCCTCAATGTTTTGTAGTTTTTGGCATACAGATGCTTCACTTATTTTGTTATATTTATATCTAAGTATTCCATTTGTTTTGGTGATATTGTAAGTGGTACTTTTAAAATTCAAATTCTAAATGTTCATCATTGTACATAGAAATATGTTTAATTTTCATATAAGTTGTTTAATTTATGCGCACAGAGATGTTTATAATATTACTGATTTTAGATGTTTCTTATTTTCTAACACAAGCATTTAATACTCTTAAGTTTCTCTCTAAGCTCTGCTTTAGGTACAGTCTGTGAATTTTCACATGTTGTGCTTTCATTTACCCTAAATTATTCTCAACTTAGTGGGGGACTTCTTTTTTGATTCATGAGTTATTTAGCAGTGTGTTGTTTAGTTTCCATATACTCAGGGATTTTCCAAATACGTTTTTGTTTTTTATTTCCAGTTAACTTTGTTAAGCTCTGAGAAGATATTTTGTATATTTTCTATTATTTCACCATTTTTAGGGTTAGCTTTATGGCCCAGAATATCATCTCTCTCAGTGAATATTTCAAGCTGAGAAAAATGGATTTTGTTGCTGTTGGGTGAGGTCGTCTATAAATATCAGTAATGTCAAGTTGGCTAATAGTGTTTATAGAAAAGCCATAGGAGAAAAGATTAATGAGCTTCTGTTTGGCAAAATTTTCCTAAAGCAGACATAAACAAACACAAATTACAGACGAAACAATCAAAATTATGAACTTTTACCCTTCAAAAGACATCATTAATAATTATATCACAGACTAAGAGAAAATATTCGTAAAACAAATATTTGACAAAGGGGTTTTGTTCTGAATACATAAGTAACTTACAATGCAAAGGTAAGAAAACAAATAATCCAGTACCAATACAGGCAAAGATTTTAAGGGACACTTCAGTAACAACAAAAAGATGCAGAACTGGCAAATGAGCAAGTAGAATGATCCTCAGCAGCATTCGTTATTAGAAAAAAAGCAGATTAAGAACACAAAGAGATCCCACTACTTGTCTGTTTGAATGCCTAATGTTTAAATGGCTGACATATCCAGTGTTGCAAGGATAGATAGCAACGTGAACTCATACATTCCTGGTGGGAATGTAAAACCATTTTGGAAAACAGTCTGGCAAATTCATAAAATATTAAACATACATCTACCATAGGGCTCACTCATTCTACTCCTAGAATTAATATATTTGAACACAAATTTTTGGGTACGAATACTCAAATCACCTTTATTTGTAATAGCCAAAACTTGGAAATTCTCTAAATGCTCATCAACAGGTGATGAACAAACAAACTGTGCTGTGCTCATGAAACGGAATCCTACCCAGCCATGTAAAGGGACAAGCTACTGACACGTGCGTTGGATGGATGAATGTGAAGTTATGTGGAGTAAAGGAAGCCAAAGTAGGAAAGAGTATACACTTTAATACTCCATGTACATGAAAGTCTAGAAAGTGTAAAAAATTTTACAGCAACCGAACTCTGATCAATGATTGCCTAGAACAGGGATGCTGGAGGAGTGGGCCCTAGGACAGGAGGAACCCTTTGGGTGATGGCACCTAGGGCATCTTGATTGGGATGATGTAGTCATGGGTGTGTACATGTATCAAATAGCATTTTAAATATGTGCAATACCTTGAACAAAATTATACCTCCTTAAAGCTGTAAGGACATAAGGTGAAATAAAGACATTGCAAGTTAAACAAAAGCTGATAAATGTTCTGCCATTGAACTACTTTAGAAAGAAATAGTAAAGGAAGTTCTTCAACATGGAAAAAAACTCAAAATGATCCTAGAGGTTAGCACAGATATTCAGGAAGGAATGAAGAATGACAGAAAGTGTAAATGTAAAAGAATATTAACTGTCTAAACCAATAACTATAATAATGTGGCATGAGTTTTCTAAGGTATGTAGAAGGAAAATCTTACATTACAACATTAGTATAGTAAATGGAGTTAATTGTTGGAAACTTCTTGCATTTTCAGGGAAATATTAAAAGTGATAATTTAAATATTAGTTGCTCAAGGATACATGTTATAATCTCTATGGTAACTGCTAAAATAATAATAATAGAATATTAACTAAAAAGTAATAAAAGAGAAAAATTGATTGATGAAAATAATTGATTTATCTGAAATAAAACAAGAAAGATGGAACAAACAAACAAAAACAGATGAGAAAGAATCAAATAGTAAGATGGTAGACAAATACAACTATACCAGTGATAATAGGAAACATGGAAAACTGGAGGCCGGCCCCGTGGCTTAGCGGTTAAGTGCTCGAGCTCCACTACTGGCGGCCCGGGTTTGGATCTGGGGAGAAAAGGAGAAAAAAAAAGGAGGAGGATTGGCAATAGATGTTAGCTCAGGGCCAGTCTTCCTCAGCAAAAAGAGGAGGATTGGCATGGATGTTAGCTCAGGGCTGATCTTCCTCACCAAAAAAAAAAAAAAAAAAATCCCCAATATTAAAAAGAAAAGAAAAACTGAACGAGCCAATTAAAAGATAAGGATTGTATGTATCAAAAAAAAAATGTACCAAACAATATGGCTGTAAAAGAGGAGCCATGGAAATGTTCTCCAAAGGTGGCTGGGGTAGCCCTACCACATGTGAGAGTGGACTGACAAAGACAAAAATATTACTCCACTCAAGACAGAGGGGACATTTCATAAGGAAAACAGGAAGACACAAAACTCATCATCTTATGTGCACTGAATAATATCATTAAATATGTATAAGAAAAAACTGACATCACTAAAGGGAGAAGGGGAATATATACAAGCATAGTTGGAGAGATTAACACATTTCTGTCACAAGCTGATAGAATAAATAGACCAAAAAAAAAAAAAGGTGTGAAAATCAATTTGAATGCCACAATTAAATTTTTTTAATTGGTATATTATTGGTATTATTGGTATATATATTGGTATGTTGGGCGCCTGGTGCGCCCGGGAACACCATGTAGCAAACATCCACAGGCCTGGAAGTGGAAGCCGGCCATCACTTTATTATTCACACAGCAGACAAGTATTTCTGCTCGTGGGCTTATATTGTTGAAATATTTTATTGACCACATTTTGTGTCACTCATGCTTTTCAGATCTCAGAGGATGCTTGGAGTAGTCTTGATGTTAATGGGACATTTTCGTTCTCAATTCAGGAATTATAGCGCATACTTTTCCCTATATTGTATTTTGCATTATTGGCTTTAATATTGCTACATCATACAGTCATCTGTTAAACTTACTTAGTGTAGAAACTGATGACATATTAGGCTGCCCTTCACTATAATTCTGACCTCAAGGATGCTGATCTTAGATCAGTTTAGAGCGGAGTTTACCTGGTAACTGTTTCCTCTTCTGTTACCAGGCCTCCTAGAGAGAATCTACCAATCTAACTGATGTTTTTCCAATAGCAAATGCTCCAGCAGTTCCCTTTTGTGTGTGTATGTGTATTCATGGATGTGTGTATATACATTCACAGTGTATTACATCCATTGAACTATCCAGACTTGTAAATCTAAGCACTCACTTTGAGTCTCAAATTCACAGGATGACTTACTCAATTAACTGTTAACAGTGAACTGTTTCACTTTTGGAGAAAATATATATCCACACATACATATATCATCTTAATGGTAAAAAAGAATAACAAGCAGATGGAAAAACAAACCAGCACACTCAGACAAACAGACGAGGAACAGAAAGAACACAGAGGTTAGACAGGACCCCGGCAAAGCACACAGTGTATTTGTTGATCCAATACATATATTCATTAAATATTTGGATTATGACATATTCCAATGTCATAATGACCTTTTTCCAACACTGTCTCTCTTCACCTTCAGGATAGAACACATATTAACTTATAAAACACGTCTTGATAAAAACAAAATTAACTAAATCATGTAAAGTATATTCTCCAACTGCATGGAATCAAATTAGATAACAACAGCAGAAAGAAATTCAGGAAATACACATCTAAACATTTCTTCAAAGAAGAAATCTCAAGGAAAATTAGAAAATAATTTGAACTCAATGAAAACAAAAATACAACATTACAACATTTACAAATGCAGCTCAAGTAATGCCTGGATGGAAATCTACAGCTTGAAACAAGTACATTAGAAAGAGATCTCAACTAAATCATCTAAGTTTTTACTGTAAGAATCTAGAAAAGAAGTGTAAAGTAAGCCCAAGGAAAGCAAAATGTGTAAAACAATAAAAATTAGAGAATACATCAGTTAAATAGAAAACAGAAAAACAACAGAGAAAAATCAGTGAAGCCAAAAGTGGGTTCTATGAAGAGAACCACCAAACTGACAAACCTTTAGCTAGACTAACCAAGAAAAAAATAGAGAAGACAAAAATTACCAAAATCAGGAATGAAAAAGGAAACATCACTACCAACCTAACAGAAATCAAAAGAATGGTAAGGACTGACTACGAACAACTTTATGCCAATAGGTCAGATATTTAGATAAAATGAACAAATTCCTAAGAGGCAAATTACCAAAAGTGATTAAAAAACTTGGAAGTCTGAATATGTCTGTGATGAATAAAGAAAATGAATTAATGATGAAAAATGTTTTCACCCACAAAGAAAAGCTTGGGCACAGATGGCTTCACTGGTGAATTTCACTAGTGATCTAAAAAAGAAATAATACCAACGCTTCACAAAACTCTTCCAGAAAGTAGAGGAGGAAGGAACATTTCCCAACTCATTCTATGACACTAGTATTACCCTGATACCAAAACCACACACAAACAGCACAAGAAAGGAAAACTACAGACCAATATCTCTCATAAATACAAATGCAAAAATCCTCAATAAAATACTAGGAAAATGACTCCAGCAACATATAAAAGAGTTGTACACCATGACCAAGTGGAATTTAGCCTAAGACTGCAAGTTTGGTTTAACATCAAAATTTCAATTAATGTAATAAGCCATATTAATAAAGGTCAAAAAGTACATGATCATCTCAATAGATGCAGAAAAAAACACTTGACAAAATCCAACACCCATTCATGGTTTAAATCCTCAACAAACTAGGAAAAGGAGGCAACTTTCTTAATGTGATACAGCATATCTATGATAAACCCACAGTTAACATCATATTTAATGGTGAAAAGCTGAATGCTGTCTCTCGAGGATCTTACCAGCGATACTCAGTCTTACTATTTATATATTTGACCAATAAGACCATGAAGAAGAAGGAGGAGGAGGAAGGGAAGGAGAAGAAGAAGAATGGGAAGAGCGAGGGAGAGGGAGGAAGGGGAAGGGGAGGAAGAAGGAGAAGGGGGAGGGGGAAGAGAAGGAAACAATTGCATTTCTATATACTAGTGAACAATCCAAAAATGAAATTCAAAAAATAATTTTATTCACATTAGTATCAAAAGGAATAAAATACGTAGAAATAAACTTACCCAAAAGTGGAAGACTTTTACACTAGAAACTACAAAATATTGCTGAAATTAATAGAGATCTCATTAAATAGAGATACATTCCATGTTCATAGATTGGAAAAATCAATATACTTAGACAAAAATTATCAAATTGATTCATAGATTCAATTCAATACCTGTAAAAATCCCAGCAGGATTTTTGTAACAATTCACAAGCTGATCCTAAACTTTACATGAAAATGCAAAGACCCAAAATAGTCAAAACTATTTTGAAAAAGAAATTTGGAGGAATTTCACTTCCCATTTTTAAAACTTACTCTAATGCTTCAGTAAATCAAGAGAATGAGTTACTGGGATAAGGATCTCCATATAGAGCAATGGAACACAATTGGCAGTCCACAAATAAACACTAATGCTTATAGTCAATTGATTTTTAGCAAAGGTGCCAACAAAATTCAATTGTTGAAATGGCAAACTTTTCAACAAGTGGTGCAGGGACAATTGGATAAACACATGAAAAAGATGAACTGAGAGCACACCTGAATATTATCTCAGAACGTATCATTGAACTCAATGTAACAGCTGAAGCCATAAAAATTTTAAAAGAAAACAGGAGAAAAATTTGAAATGGTTATGCAAATATTTCTTAGATACAACACCAAATGCACAGTTGATAAAAGAAAAAAGAACGATAAACTGGAGTTCATCAAAAAGCAAAACTTTTGTACTTCAAAAGACACTACTAACGGAATAAAAAGCCATGGACTAGGCAAAAACATTTGCAAATCTTATTTTTTACAAAGGATTGTATTGAAAATATATAAAGAACAAATCAACAAGAACACTGACTATCCAATTAAAAATTGGGCAAAGATATAAATAGACATTTTACCAAAAGAGATCAAAGAATAAAAAGGATATGAAAAGATGTTCAAAATCATTAGTCACCAAGGAAATAGTAATGAAAACTACATTGAGATACCACTGCACATTCATTAGAACGGCTATAACCAAAAAGATCAACAATAGCAAACGTTGGTGAGACATGGGATCCCTCTACATTGTCAGCTGGAATGTATAATGGTCTAGCCATCTTGGAAAACAGTTTCTTAAAAAGTTAAATATAAAGTTATCTTTTGACCCAGTGGTTCAACTCCAAGCCAACTACTCAAAAGACAGAAAAACATGTGTCCACATAAAACTTGCACACAAATGCTCATAGTGGCTTTATCCGTAATAACCACAACGTGGAAACAACTGACATGTTCATCCACTTGTGAATGCGTAAACAATTGGTGATATATCCATACAATGGAATACTGTGCAGTAATAAAAACAAATAAACAACATGCTGCAACATGGTTGAACCTTAAAAGCTTTGTACTAAGTTAATGGAGCTAAATGTAATAGACAGTGTGTCGTATCCTATTTATATGAAATGTCCAGAAAAGGAAAATTTTATAGAGACATAAAGTAGACTGGTGGTGGCCCAGGGCTTTAGGTGGAAATGGGGGTTGACTCTAAGTAGGTACAAGAGATCTTTTGGGGGGATTGGATCGTGGTAATGGTTGTACAACTGTGTACATTTATAAAAATCTTCGAATTGTACACTTAAAAGAGGTGAATTTTATGTAACGTAATTAGACCTCAAAAATCTGTTCAAACAAAAAGCCCAGGTGAAGATTTATGGAAAGAGCCCATTATCTGAATCCCAGGCAACAGAACGTTTGTTTGTCCTTTCTCTCCCTCTTTCTGCCACACCAGCCATTGCCACGGATGATATTCATACAAGAAATAGAATTAAAGTAACACGGGAAATGGGGTTGACTTTCTAGAAAGACAGCTCAGCAGATGTAAGGTGCCTGGAGCAGCGGGACCACACAGAGACACGCGGGCAGGGAGGCCCTGCCGCGCTGCTGCTCCAATGAGCCTGATAAGTGGCTGTGGGTTCCTTCTGCTTTTCTTGGCACGTGTAGGAATGAAATGGGACAACACTGGTTGTTAAACACTTAAGACTCAAAGACACAAACAGATTGAAAGTAAAAGGATGGAAAAGATACGCCATGCAAACAGTGCCCATAAGGGAGACAGAGCAGCTAATTAACATCAGAAGTAATAGACGGTAGAGATTTCACCTTCTAGCTTCCCTAGATGGAAAACATCAAACAAGAATGTTGTTTTCTGAAGACATATCATCCCTGAGATCAATCCAGGCTCATAAAAAGCATTTGATAAACTGAGATAAGAATCCAAACATTAGTGCAGCTTTAAAAGGGGCTGAGGTTGTATTTGTTTACTCCTGGCAATTTTAAGACACTTTGACGTGGGTGTACTAAAAGTTATGCATGCTAATTTTATTTAAAGTTTTACGAAGCCGCGTGATCGTATCATATTGCCCCATCCCCATTAAATATGCCATACTTTATAGTTTTCTGAAATTTATTTTTAAATGCAATGTTTATTCTTCCCCATAAATAACCATACTAAATGGCCTTAGAAAAGTTAATTTTCAAGTGCTAAGCAATAACGTCATGAAAGAGAGCCTCTGGGTAGACCTATGGAAGATCCAGCCTTTCCGAGTGTCAGCATAACACGGAACTGGGACAGAGCCATCAGCCCATTTTACAAAATCATCGCCAAGGCACTTTGTAAGAGCAGCAATATCCTGGTTAAATGCAATTAGTCTGGTCTTGGGTGGCTGGAGGCCTGGGAGCCATCCTGCCCTCCAGGGACAGCAAAGAACCACCACAGCGTCCCTGCATGCCTGGCAGCTCCCAGACCCCGTGCCCTCAGTGTCCCAGGGCAAGGGCAAACAGGGAGGTGTCGTGGAGCTTTTTGCTAACAGCCTCCAACATTGAAAATACTATGAAAACAAAGAACAAAGACAGCTCAACACTTCACTGGAGCATTCTGGCCTTAAATGTAACAACACTGGCAGTTTGCTGGCTGATCCCACAGGGCGGGGAGGAGAAAAGAGTTTGTTTTGAGTCTGTTTTCCTTGATGCGGACCAGTGATTTTAAATTATTTAAACAAGATAAGTATCTCTTAAAGTGTTTTCAGTAGTGCAGTTAAATGTCATCATGCCTTTCCTTATGCAGCAGGGAAAACATGGTTTATGCTCAGAGAGAGGAGCTCCAGGCCGGTCCTCAACTCAATTGTACTGTGTTCATTTTCAAGATCAGGAAAATGCTCACAACAGCACCTATCTACCAGGAAATCTCAGCAACCAGGGTGCTCTCACCCATTTCTTCCCTTCTGTGTGACCACCAGCTGTGTGTCGATGATTCACTGGGCTATGCACGTCCTCACCCAAGGGCCCTGCCCGCCTCTCCCCATCACCTTTTATAGCTCCCTAGTCCTCTGCTCTCTGCAGGACAAGGACCCATGGTGTGAGTTCTCCTTTCCCACACCTTTTTGCCCAGGACATGCCCCTGGCAGGCATTGCATCCATAATCTCCTCCCTATGCTTGCCCTTCCTCCAAATTCCAGCTCCCGTCCGTCTCCCATCTTCCATACAGTGACCCCTGTGCTCGCTCCCTGACCCCTAACTAGTGGGATGTCCTGGTTCTCAGGAACTGTCTGTCCCAGGGAGGTGGCCCCGTGATGTGGCTGTCAGCAGGGACACAGGGCCACAGCTTCCTGGCTGCCCAGCCCAGCTCTTCTGGATCAGCCTGGTCAGTTAGTTAACCCCTCCAGACCTCTGTAAAAGGGAGAATAATAAAGCCTAGCTCCTGCGCTCGACTTGAGGGTGAAATCAGTTAATAGAGTGCTTAGAATAGTGCCCACCATGCAGCAAGCGCTTTATAGGGAGACTCCAGTAGTAGCCATAATAGTAGTAGGAGTGAGGATGATAGTGGTAGTAGTAATAGTAGAGGTGGTGGTGGTAGTGGTAGTAATAGCAGTAGCAGTAATAATAATAGTAGCTATAGTGGTAGTAGTAGCAGTAATGGTAGTAGTAGAGGTGGTAGGAGTAACAGTAGTAGTAGTGGTAGTGGTTAACAGTAGTAGTAGCACCAGCAGCAGTATTAGTGGTGGTGGTAGTAAAGGCAGCAGTAGTAATGATAATGATAGTAGTGGTGGTGGTAGTAGTAATAGTAGTAGTAGTGGTAGTGGTAACAGTAGTAGTAGCAGCAACAGCAGTGTTAGTGGTGGTGATGGTAACAGCAGCAGTAGTAATGATTATGGTAGTAGTGGTGGTGGTAGCAGTAGTAACAGTAGTAGTAGTGGTAGTGGTAACAGAAGCAGTAGCAGCAGAAGCAGTGTTAGTGGTGGTGGTAGTAATGGCAGCAGTAGTAATGATAACAGCAGTAGTGGTAGTGGTAGTAGTAATAGTAGTAGTAATGGCAATGGTAATAGTAGTAGTAGCAGCAGCAGCACTATTAGTGGTGGTGGTAGTAAAGGCAGCAGTAGTAATGATAATGATAGTAGTGGTGGTGGTAGTAGTAATAGTAGTAGTAGTGGTAGTGGTAACAGTAGTAGTAGCAGCAGCAGCAGTGTTAGTGGTGGTGATGGTAACGGCAGCAGTTAGTAATGATAATGATAGTAGGGGTGGTGGTAGTAGTAATAGTAGTAGTAGTGGTAGTGGTAACAGTAGTAGTAGCAGCAACAGCAGTGTTAGTGGTGGTGATGGTAACAGCAGCAGTAGTAATGGTTATGGTAGTAGTGGTGGTGGTAGTAGTAACAGTAGTAGTAGTGGTAGTGGTAACAGAAGCAGTAGCAGCAGCAGCAGTGTTAGTGGTGGTGGTGGTAACGGCAGCAGTAGTAATGGTTATGGTAGTAGTGGTGGTGGTATTAGTAGTAATAGTAGTAGTAGTGGTGGTGATGGTGTTATTAATGGCAGTAGGACTAACAAGATATTTTCAGCTGCAGGTAACAGAAACAATGACCCAAACATGCTTAAATCAGAAAGAAATTCCCAACTCATGGGACAAGCAGGCAGCGTCGTTCTCGCTCTGGTTCTTCTCCCGTTGGAGGTGGCTGCCAGCAGCACCTGGGGCACCTGTGCCCTTGTCTGTTACACACACGAGAGGGGGAGAGAGAGCACGTGTCCCGTGACCACTCCACTAGTTGGCTGGGCTGCTGGAACAAAGCTCCACAGAGCACGAGTCTAAACAACCAGCGTTTATTCTCTCACAGTCCGGAGGCTGGGAGTCCGGGATCCAGGTGTCGGTGTTCTCCTGAGGCCTCTCTCCTGCTGTGTAGACGGCTGTCTTCTCCCTGTGCCCTCACATGTCGTCCCTCTGTGCACTTCTGTGTCCTCATTTCCTCTTCTTGTGGGGACACCAGTCCTATAGGATTAGGGTGCACTCTAATGACCTCATTTTACCTTAGTTATCTCTGTAAGGCCCCATCTTCAAATACAGTCCCATTCTGAGAGACTGGGAGTTCAGACTCCAACCTACGAATTTTGGGAGACACGCTTTAGCCCATAACACCTCCTCATCATCAGCCACTGAGAAGGGAATGGGATCCCTAAATAACCAGCTTCCTCTGAGATGGGTGGGATTGAGGGGAGTAGATACTGTAACAAAACCATGGTCATCTTAGGAGGGACAAGGGGATAATGAGGAATATGTGACCAAAAATATTTATTTCCCAAGTTTACATTATTCTATCCTTGATGTATTAATTCTGGCACCTAAAAACCGGGTGTCTGCATCATGGAGTGCGGGCCTAGCCATCACTCACTGTGGGCAGAGACTGACGTCGAGGGTGCCACTTGCAGAATTTTTCATCCCGTCTCCTCTCCCTGGGGTCCTGTGGGAGCTCTGCATGATACGCAGATCCCAGGATCCTGAATCTTCCCTGCTGGAGCTGGGTGCCTGCATTTCCTTAGCCGCTCTGTCTAGTTCTGAGGCTTCCAACACGCCCACTCTAACCCAAGACCTACAGTGTTGGGGACTGTTTGCTGCTGCCTTACACGCAGCTTGTCTTAACTTTGCAGAAACTGCCAAGATTTCCAGACCCTGGAGGAATCACAGGTCAGCAAGCACATTTCAGGTAGCCAAGTGAGGGAGGGGTGAGAGGGGGGTCCAGAGGGCTCTGGATCAACCAAGGATATCCAAATAGATGGACAGGAGAAGACAGGAAATGAAATTGGAGAAAACAGAAAAAGTGATTTGTGGCCTTCCTTTTAAATTATACTGCAAACTCTTACACATCCATCCTTATAAAACCTGTGCGAGATTCTTGGAGAAAAGATATTTGACAAGTTAATTACAGATTTAAAGTAACTAGTGCTTCACAGAGACATAGTCGAGTATTGCCAGATCAAGGAGTAGAAATCACGTTCTCTGCTGCTCTCCTCTGATGCAGCGTACTCGGTATAACTGGGAAACATAAGAAAGACAAAGAAGAACCTTAAAGAAGACGCTGGAAGATCAGAGAGGGATGAGAACACTCAGGGAAGTGCAGGAGAGAGCTTCAGGCTTTCTGATCTATGTCTTCTCTGCAGGTGTGTGCAGTGACCTCAACACAAAGGACACATACGCTGTCTGCAGATGGCAGTGCCCAGGTGAGGCCAGCTGGTCTGGGGCAGCCTGCAGACACCACACACAGCTGAGTGGGAGGTCGTTCTCTGCCCGTGGGACCCGGCTCGGGCTTCGAGCCCAGCAGGGCGACTGGATCTTTCCCAGTCTCTGTGGCTGACAAGAAACCCACAGCTGCGCTGGTGAAGCAGGACCTCACCTGGTCTCTGTCAGCCTGTCCACTTTCTCCTGTCCTGGGCTTTAACGCAGCTGCCAAGGGGTCATTCCAGCCCAATGTGTGACATGGCACAAGGCTGTGTGGGTCAGCTGGAGACACAAAGTTGACAGGTGAGTTGCTGGAACCCGTATTAAATGGCAGCATCCTTCGCAGATGGCCTTCAGTGTGTGGGCAGTTTCCCCTGAGCCTGTGCAGGCGGCAATGACCCCGCTGGCATCCGCATCGTGCTGTGTTACTTCTCTGAACTCCGCACTTGCGTCTTCTATTTTGTAAAGACGGATAAGAGGGAAGAGAAACAGCTGAAAATTCACGCCGAGTCCAGGCCTCTCTTACCCACCGTGCTAATCTGGGCTGGAACACTTCACACCTTCGGAGAGGGCTTTGTTCCTAACAACTGCTGGGTTTCTTTGCTCTCCACCAAAAGCAGTTCTCACCGGCTTAATTGTTGCTTTGTTATGTTCTATTCCTTGTTAAAATTTAGTGTGAGATGAATGTGAAAATTTTATAAATTACAAATTTTTTAAAAGGAGAGGAGACAATTATTTTGTCAATTTGACCTGGAGATCCCGCTATAACATTCTGCTGCAAATCCTCCCAGCATTCTCTTCATCTTTTCTGTCCTTCTCTCTTCGTTTCTGTTTCCCTCCCTCCATTTCTCTCTTTTTCTTTGCTTGTATTTCTCTCCTTCTCAATCTTTCTATACATGTATATTTACATTTTCCTATAAAGTGGAGTATCACTCTATCTTAGGCTGTGTAACTTGCTTGGATTCACTTTTCAAAATGCTGTAAATCTCTCTTCTGTCTCTATGCATTACTTAAGACACCAACATTGTGGAATCTTTACATTTTAGCAAGTCTTTTTGTAACCACACACACTATATTGGAACATTCTGGAGGACAAATATTTATTTAGCTATTTGCCTTTTTTCTTTAAGTTAAATTCATAAGAGAATAAATTATTGACTAAGAGCATTCAATTTTAAAATGTTTAATATTTATTGCCAGCTGTCCTCTAGGAAAGTTGTAAGAATGGAGCAACGTATATGACTCATCAACATTGACAATAATCTTTACAAAATCTTGGCAGCTTGATAGACAACAAAAACATTTTAATTGCTTTCCCTTTCTTGCTAGTAACGGGTAATTTTTCCTTAACTTTATTGACTGTGTATATTTCTTTTTGTTTGAATTGCCTATTCACGTCCTTCGCTCTTTTTAAAAATTGGAGTGACTATCTTATTCATATTGTTTGATAAACTATTTTGTTCATTAAGAATATTGATTTTATTATGTATGTTTGAAATACTTACACTCAATTTATCTTTTAGTTTTAATTTGATTTATCGAGGGATATTTTCCTTTCCATATTACAAAAGTTCTCTTTATTTTGTTTTATTTGACGTTGTCTTTTATTTTTTGAACTTTGGTGCCATGCTTTATCTGTTTCACCCACTCCTAAATTAACGTTTTTGTGGATATTTTCTTCTGTTAGTTTTACATTTTCATTTTAATTGATTTTAAAAGTATTGTATAGACACAAGGTAATATAGATATAGTACATGTAGAACATAAAGTAAACATACCATAAACACCAGTGTACACCCCACTCAGCTGAATAAGAAGAACATTGACATCGACTTTGGAATGGACCATATGCTTCTCCTCCACATCCACCTCCTCTCTTCCCCCCCCCCCGCCCCCAGCAGATGTGCCTACTGGCCTAAATTTGTATTTATCACTTACTTGCTTTTTCTTTATATTTTTGCCATATATATGTTTAGCATAAATAATATATTATCTGGTGTATTATGTTTTTAGATTTTACGTACGTGGAGCCACACTGCATCACTGTGTTGGAATCATTCTTTAGCAACTTGCTTTTGACTAAACATCATATCCCTGAGATTCTTCCATGCTATCTTTCATTGATGTTTACTGCTTTGGAGTATTTTGTTATGTTAATATACAGCAATTTATATGCCCATTCTTTGGATGCACATTTTTGTTGTTTCCACGCTTTGATTTGCAAAAAGTATTTCCACAATATTGTACATGTCCACTCACACACTTTTGTGCAATAGTTTCTCTGGGTTCCAGACCTTCAAGCGCAATTGCTGCATCAGAGTTTGTGCATGTCTGTAAGGTTACTAGATAAAGCTGCATTGTGTTCTAGAGCAGTTGCTCTCATTTATACTCCCACCCAGGCTGTGCAAGTATTTCTACTGCTCCACATCCTTTTTAACTCTCAGTATTGTGACACATTGTAAGTTGTTGCCAATTTGATGGATCTGAAATGGTATCTCATTGTGGTTTTAATTTTCCTCTCCATGACTATAAGTTATACACATTTTCATATGTTTATTGGACAATCCTGTCTCATCTTCTTTAAATTCATATTGAAATTTTATGCACATTTTGTATTGGCTTGTCTTGCTTTTCATAGGAATAATTTATAAATTATGGATTCCAATCTATGTCTGTAACATGTGTGGCAAATATTTGATCCTATTTTGTGCCTCGTTAATTTACCCCTTTTCCGGTGTCTTTTAGTGAACAGAAGTTACTAATTTCACTGTAATTGAGTATATCAATCTTTTCTCAATGGTTTTTACGTCTTGTTTAATAAACCATTCTGTCTCCTGAGGCCATAAATATGAATTCCAAATTATCTTCTAATAGTGTGTTTTGTCTTTCACTTTTATTGTCCTAACTATTGTTCATGGTGCAAGGGATGGATTCAATTTCACTTTATTTTCCCCAAGGATGGCCAGTTGTTTCCGCACTATTTATGGAAGTCTATGCTTTCCCCTGCTGACTGCAAAGTTAATTCTGTCTTGAATGACACTTCCATAATTCCATGAGTCTGTTTCTGGATATTTTATTCTTTTACGTGAGTAAATGTTTCTTTCCTTATAACAACACTATGCTGGAATACTTTTCTTCACAAAAGTTCTGCACATCTTTGTTGTATTTATTCCCAGGTACTATATTGCTTCTGTGTTTTTTTTAAAACATTACTTTTAGTGACCCTTCATTAATGGCATATGGTGTATAACATTGCACTTGTTGTTCTCTTCTGATTTTCTGTTAAAAAGCATACCAATGGCTTATGAATTATGAGTTTATAGATTCTTTTGGGTTTTATATGTAGACAGTTATGTCATTCTTAATTACAATACCTTAAAATTTTGTTTTCCAATCCTTATATACACACTTAAACACACACTCACACACACACACACACACATCTCTGCTGCTTAGGTCACCATAGCAACAAGTGTGGTGCTTAAGTTTTTCAGGAACTGAAAGTCGACTTCTTATCCAATTCTGGCTGGGTAAGACCCCGACTCATCAACTGGGCCTGTGTGGATGGCAGATAGGTGATCCTTTGATTTCAAAGAACTGAAAACTCCACCCACACATCACGGTAACACCGCCATTTTATGAACACGTGTCCTATGAAAAGCCAAGAAGCTTGACTGTGCTTTCACGGATCAGCAATTACCTCACTCCTCCTCTCCTCCAATCGTCTATTCCCTTACTTCAGGCCACCCCACCCCTTTATCCCATAAGTATCTCTAATCCCCATTTTTTGGGGAGGTGGATTTGAGATTGGTTTGCCCATCTCCTTGCTCAGCTGCCTTGTGATTAAACCCTTTCTCTTTGCAAACTCGTCATCTCAGTGATTGGTATAATCGTGTGGCAGGCAAAACAAACCTGGTTTGGTAACAATGTCATGACTGAAGCTATAATTTGTCTGTGCTTATATTATTTTCTTACAGTTAATGTCACAGTAAACAACATGAAAAAGACTTATGAAGAAACAGAATTCCAGTCAGCTAGGCTAAGAGAGACAAATGAATAGAATGAGAGGGAGGCAATCATCCAAAATTTGGCAAAGGAATGATTATATCAAGACATAATATTTGTCAAAAAGTTTAATAAACTTTAAAACATTTTGCAAATAAAGTCTGTAAGGGAATCATCAAGTTAGAGAGCATGTGCATAGAAAAGAATGCTAATTTCATGGATATACAATTAATTCCAACAAATTATTTTTAAATTAGTTAAAGCTTCAACCATGTCAGTAACAATGTCTTGAACAATTTACTTCAAGTATTATTTCCTCCAATGTGTATATTATAAATTTTGTGGATATTATTATTTGCAGAGCTCCATCTGATTATCCAGTCTTTTAAAGATCCTACAATATTAGTATGCCTTGCCCCCCAAAAAGAGGGTGAAGATCTTGCTATGAAATGGGTGGTGGGTTGGAATGAAAAGCCCAATCTTCCATATTTGACTGGAATTGGATCACAGTATATCATATCCCATGAAAGCAACTAAAGTCTTGCTCAAGTTTTGTGATATTGTAACTTATAGTAAGATATGTATATATAGTCTTCATCCCTGTCCCTGGAACAGAGTTCTTAAACCCTTGGAATTTTCTGCCAAGAGAGTTATTAAAGTGTCTTTTGTTATGTTAATGAGGTGACTTTTGGAAAGCCCCAAAGGATGGGAGCTGCTTGCTGGTGGAGCCAACCATGTCATTAGAGGGTTGTAACTTTCAGTCCTACCCATGACCTCCAGAGAGCAGGGAGAGGGGCTGGAGATTGAGTTCAATCACCAATAGCCAAGGATTTAATTAATCATGGCTATGTAATAAAGCCTCCATAAACGTTCAAAAGGATGGGTTCAGAGAGCTTCTAGGTTGGTGAACCCGTGGGGATTAGGGGAGAATTGTGCCCAGATAGAGCATAGAAGCTCCACATCATGTCCCCATACCTTGCCCTATGCATCTTTTCCATCTGCCTGTTCCTGAGTATATCCTTTTATAATAAACCAGTAATCTAATAAGTTAAATGTTTCTCTGACATCTATGAGCTTCTCTAGAAAATTAGTCAAACGGAAGGAGGGGCTTGTGGGAACCTCCTATCTATAGCCAGTTGTTCAGAAGTACAGGTGACAACCTGGGCTTGAGATTGGCGTCTGAAGGGAGAGGTTGTCTGGTGGGACTGAGCCCTTAACCTGTGGGATCTGACACTATGTCCAGGTAAACAGTGTCATACTGAGTTGAATTGTAGGACGTCCAGCTGGTGTTGGAGAATTGCTTGATGGTGTGGGGAAAACCTCCATACATTGGAATTGACTGGAGATTTGTTAAGATTAAATCATTAATTAGTTTGAAATGGACTCAAAATATAACAAGAAAAGGAATGAAGAACAGAGTAATAATTTCTACTAGTCACTGAATGTTCACAATATGGTAGGTACTTTCACACATGCCATCTCCTCAAATCCTCACAATAAATGAGATGTATATATTGCCATCCCATCTTTCTCTTTTATTTTAAAATCAATTTTATTGAGGTAGAATTTACATACAGGAAAATGCACTCATTTTATGTATAGAATTTGATGTATTTTGACAAATATATGCATATTATGTAAACACCATTAGAATGAAAATAGACAAAATTTTCATCACCTCAAAAATTTCCCCTGTGCCTCCTCAGTCAATCCTCACTCCACAATCTTGCCCTCAGGAAACCATTGATGCAATGTCTATCACCATAGATTAGAAATGACCTTCCTGGAGTTTCATGTAAATAGAATCATATGGTGTCTACTCTTTTGTGTCTCGCTTCTTTTGATCATCATTATGATTTGGAAATGCATCTATGTTGTTCCTGTATCAAAAGGCCTTTAAGAAAAATTTTTTAAGTAGTATTCCAATGTATGGATATACCATAACTTGTTTATCCATTCAACTGTTGGTGGGCATTGCACTGTTTCCAGTTTTAGCTCTTATAAATAAAGCTTCTATAGACATTTGTATACAAATCTTTGTATGGACACTTTTTATTTCTATTGAATAAAGGTCTAGGAAAATAATTGCTGAATCATATTTTAGGGGTACTTTTAACTTTATAAGAACCTTCCAAGCTGATTTCCAGAGGTTGTAGTAACTTAGATTCCTACCAGAAATAAATGAGAATTCCAGTTGCTTATTATAATCTCACCAACACTTAGTATTATTGTCTTTTTTTTGGTGAGGAAAATTAGCTCTGAGCTAACATCCGTTGCCAATCCTCCTCTTTGCGGAGGAACATTGGTCCTGGGCTAACATCTGTGCCCATCTTCCTCTACTTTATATTGGATGCTGCCACAGCATGGCTTGACAATGGTGTGTCAGTCTGCACCTGGGATCCAAACCTATGAACCCCAGGCTACCATAGTGGAGCGAGTGAACTTAACCGCTACTCCACCGTGCCATGCCCTCTCTTGTCAGTCTTTTTAATACTATCCATTATAGTTGGTGATAGTTGATACGAAGTGGCATCTCATTGTGCTTTTATATTTGATTTTTCTGATAAATAATGATGTTGAGTACTGTTTCATGTGCATATTTCCTATTTATATATCTTCTCACGTGAAGTTTTGTTTAAATATTTTCCCTTTTTATGTTGGTTTGTCTTCTTATTCTTGAGTTGTATGACGTCTTTATCTATATTGGATAAAGTCTTTTATATTGATGTAGTAAAAGACAGAAGCAAGATAGTTTAAAGACTCAAGCAGCTTAAAATTGTTTTAAAGGAGGGAAAGATAATTAATATTATTTCAGAATAGACAATAGAAACAATGAAGCAATATATTTCCAAATCACTTTGTGGTTATCTGAGACAGTGGTGTAATGGGAAAAAACACTGGGGCAGGAAAGTAAGAATGTAGAATCTAAATTCAAGAGAAAGCAATGAGGTATGGTGGGGGTTTTGGGGAAGATGAGAAAGATTTAGAAATAGAGTAACTTAGAATGGAATCCTTGCCACCAGTTTTTGCTTGGGCAAATAACTTTTCTGCATCTCAATGTCTTCCTTTGTAAGATAGGGAGAGTGTCTTTTGGGGGTTAGTATAAGAAATAATGTATGCAAAACACCCAGCATTTAGTGGTCTTTGATAAGTGGTAGCCAAGACTACTCTGACTGTGCCATTAAACTATCTGTGGAAATCGAACAATTTATGATAAAGGTCCTTGCCACTCTAAAATTTCACCATTCTACGGCTGGGATTTATTGAGATGCATAAAGAGTAGGTCAATAAATGATGTTTAGTCACGTGAGCTAAAATTTTCCAGAGGCAACTGACTCAATGCAAGAGAATGACTTGAGGAAGCTCATACTCAAAATCCAGTTCTATTCACCATATTCTTAAATTTCTAAGAGACTTAAGTAACATAATTATACATTCATCTAAATTTTATGCATGCAAAAAGGAGAATGAATCAAATTATGTTTTTCATTAAAAAAAAATAAAAAGAGAGACCTAAAATATGTTTCGCCCAGAAATGTCCATCTTGTTGCTATTAAGCCTATTTTCCCTGGTGCTTCTTCTGCAAGGCATTTGCAACCTTTGCTCTTTCTGACTTCTTATTGTGAATTTACTGATGGTTCTGAGGCATGCCTTGTGCTTTGCACATTAATGACTGTTAAACCACCAGAGGGAAATGTAAACTACAGTTTTCCTTACAGGGAAATAATAAACCCTAAAACAAAACCAAACAAAACCCAAAATAACCTGGAAGAAACTCATTTTAGGTGATCAATTTTACTGAACAAAAAGATGAAGCATAGAAAGTCACTGTTTAGGTAAGACCAAAAATTCATAATTCAATGTTAGCATTTGAACTCACACACATCTTCATTATTTAAAGTCAATTCCATACTGAAAGGTGATACGGAAAGTAATGCTGAAGTCTTTGAAACAGAAGATCCCACACCTCTACCAAAACCCCAAAATGCTCTTAGTCATGATTCTTAGGTAAAAGAGTCATTTTGAGCTTCTGTAATGTTACCTTTAAGTTTATTCTCTTCTTCTCCCAGTCTTCAGGGACCTCAGATTAACTTTATTATTTTTAAGAGGATGATATTGCTTAGAAATTTGCACAAGTCTTACCTAATCAAATTATCAAATGCTGCAATACTGATTGGAAGTAAGGCTATCCAGTATGAAACTATTGTTTTGGTGGGGAACCTTTTTATTTATTGAGGTAATATCAGTTTATAACATTTTATAAATTTCAGGTGTACTTCATTATATTTCAATTTCTGTGTAGTTAACATCATGTTCACCACCCAAAGACTAATCAACATCCATCATTGTACACATTGTTTACACCAAAACTATTTTTTTTAAGGGGTAAGGTTTTTTTGTCATCAAATTACTCACAATGTAGTTGGGAGAGATAGTACAGAAACATAGGGGATGTTATAGGGCAGTAAAACTTTTCAATGTAAGTCCAAGACGATGCATAATTAAGTGTCAAATGGATCACTTACACCAAAGTTCTGTAAAATAACTGAGACTGAAAAGGCAGCTCAGAAAAAGGAAAATATTAAGTAAACCAAGGAAACTTCTCTGGGTTTCAGATTGTAATCCAGGACTACCCTACACAGTTCCTTATGGTATTCTGGCATTGTATGAAAAACATAACTAAGTTGGCTATTTCAATCCAAGATGGAAAAATTCCAAAAATATGCAAAGCACTAATGTGTCAGCCTTATTTGATTCAAAGGTTTTCACAAAAACTGTCAATAGATACACAGATATTTTCTACAACTTTTCAAATCTATATAGAGCTAGTTGAATGGATGTCTCAGAAGAAGGCTGTGAGTTCTTGGTTTGCTCCAAACTTAATCATTCACATAGTTTAGATCACCTACTTTTTTCATCTGTTTTTTATTTTGTAGGAAACAACAAACACTTCACTGAGAAAAACGAGTAGGACGATGGTCCAGCTGTAAAGCATTTAGTGCACTAAGACTTTCACTGTTCAAGCCACAGAATTTGAAGTTTTTTCCTGCTAAGCCTAATCAATAGTGTGGTTTCATTTCGTTTTAATTGCTCTGATTTTCATTAAGTCCTCTAAGTTCTGGGTGTGTAAGCTTTTAGCATGGTGGCTGAGAAATTCCATAGAATGTTGAGGTTGCTCATGATGCTCCCATCCTAATTCACTTCATAATAACTCAAAAATGTCATTTAACAAAAGGAATAATCAGAACCAGCTGTATAAAATTGTGTGCTTTAATCATCTCATTCAACATTCTGTTGTATGAGAAAAAAAATATGTGTGTATATTAGAATCTTTTCACACTATTTCATCATGCAATCATTAATAATATATTGCACCCAAATCAATAAAGAAATAATTTTTCTTTGAAGATTACAGCATAATGTAAAAGTAAAATTTATATAATACTAAATTCTCAGCAGTTTTCCTATAATATATTGAGTATTGTTTTAAATGATACTCAATGTTTTAAACAATACTAAAAATTTTTTAATCCTAATGGATTAGTAATCTAGATTACTAATCTCTAGACTAGTAATCACAAAATATCATTGAGACAGACTGGCTTCTGGAATTCCAGAGTGAAGACTCAGTCAACTTGATTTCCCTCTAAAATAATTAAAATACTGGCAAAACAAGTAAAATAGCCATTTTGGAATTCTGGCAATTAATCAAAGCAATGGAATGAGCTGAAAATGGTGTATGCAAGAGAACTTTATGAGCTTTGGTAGAACAGTAAGGTTGGTGACACTTTAACTTGGGGCTATTCCCATCTTCCCTTCCTCCCCAGCTCATTGGTGTGGTAGCCAAAAGACAGCAGCTTTGCCGACAATGGAGAGATTTGACTAATTTTGAAATTCCATTAAAAACACTATCCCCAGAACACAGTCAGTATTTTGTATGAACTTTCAACTCCCTGGGAAATTTGTTTTCAGTGTGGTGGCTATTGGATTTGACTCAGAGATCAACTGTGGGTGCTGGTGGCAGAGAATCTAAGCCCAGGACATTACCAAAACAATAGCAAACTGCTGGCAATATCTCAGTGGCCCAAGGATATGAGCTTAGTTGAGGCAAACTGAGAGCTTGGGAGAAAGTTAAAGGAAATCCTGGAGAACTGGATGAACACAGGGAAATTTAAAATGCTCCCATAAATTCCTGGCTATCTAAAAGGCTGTGCATGTCTGCAAGACTGTGTGCATGCCCAGGAAAGACCTGGAAAGGAGACAGCAGAAATCACCACCTCTCGCTGACCTTGAGGCCCTGTGAAAGTAGGAAGTGAAAACTAAGGCTATCTCATGAACTACCTGACATCTGAAAGCCAGCCTTTTCACATTGATACCCCGAGACATACAGGACGCCATATAAGGAAACTTCTGACAACCACTGGTTCACTACTAAATTATATTGACCCAGGTGTGACCCCTAGGAAGCAGTGTTTAAAAATAAAATCAGGAACTTTAAAACTACGATGACAAAGAATTCAGTTGCTGTAGGGAATAGAGAATCTACAGAAGTAGTTGAAGAAAGTCAGTAAACAAAAAAGCAGTAACAAGAAAAACAACAAACAAAAATAAACACCAACAAAAACAGCAACAGCAACAAATCTTAGTGGGAGAGCAGGTAGAAAACTCTGATACAAGAATTATTACAATATATTATCTGGTAAACTTTTGGTAAAAAGTTATGAGATATGTAAAAAACAAGAAAGTATACCACATACAGGAAAAAAAGCAGCCAACAGAAAGTGTTCCTGAGAGGGCCCAGATTTTAGACTAAGTGGGCAAAGACCTTAATCAGTTATAAATATGTCCAAGGAACTGAGAGAAACTATGTCTAAAGAATTAAAGGAAAGCATTACAATGATATCTCTCCAAAAAGAGAATATTAATAAATATATAGAACCCATAAGGAAGAACCAAATAGAAGCTATGTAGTGAGTTGAAAAGTATAATAGCTGAAATTAAAAATCATTAAAAAATTTTAACAATACATTAGAGTTGGTTGAAGAAATAAACAGAGAACTTGAAGACAAGTTAATAAAAAATTATCCAGTCTCAGGAGCAAAAAGAAAATAGAATGAAGAAAAATTAATGGAAACTCAGAGACCTATAAAACAACATCAAGTATACCAACATATGCATCATGGAACTAGCATAAGAAGAGAAAATGAAGAGGCATAAAAAACATGTGAAGGGACAATGGCTGAAATTTTCCCAAATTAGATCAAAAATATTGACATACACATTGAAGGAGCTCAACAAATCCCGAGTAGAATCAACTCAAAAAGATTCACAACTTCATCATAGTAACATTTACAAAAGTCGAAGACAGAAAATGTTTTTTCAGCTTTATTGAGGTATTTTTAACAAATATAAATTGTATATATTTAAATTGTACAATGTGATCATTTAATATAATAAAATTTTGTAGATTGTGAAATCATTACCAGAATCAAGTTAGTTAACATATTCATCACCTCATGTAGTTACCTTTTGTGTGCATGTGTGAGTGGTGAGAATACTTAAGATCTACTCTGTTATCAATTTCAAATATAAAATACAGTATTAACTATAGTCACCATGCTGTACATTAGATTCCCAGAATTTATTGGTCTTGACAAAGAGAAAATCTTGAAGCAGCAAGAGAAAAATGACACATTATGTTCAAGGGATCCTCAACAAGACTGACAGCAGACTTCAGCTGCAATTGAAATCAATTCCTTCAATTGCAATCCTTAGGGCAACCACTAAGAAACAACTCAAAAAATAGTAAAAGAAACAAGGGATTAAAAGAGTACACTGCAAATCTATGTTTAAAACAAAGGAAGACAAGAACAAAGGAATAGAGGAATAAAAAAATGTATAAGACTTATAGAAAATAAATAGCAAAATGACAAATATAAATACACCTAATCCTTAAATTCATTAAATGTAAGTAAATTAAACACCCTATCTAAAGGCAGAGATTGGCAAAATGAATTTTTTAAATGTTCCAACTATATGCTGTCTACAAGAGACACACTTCACAATCAAGACACAAATAGATTGAAATTAAAATGATGGGAAAATATACCATATAAAAGAAAACCAAGAGAGAATTGGAGTGGCTATGTTAACATCAGAAAAATTAGACTTTAACATAAGACTTGTTACTAGACACAAGAGGACATTTTATAATAAGAAGAAAGTCAATTCACCAAGACTATATAATAATTATAAACATATATGCACCTAACAATATAACAATAAAAGACATGAAGCAGAAACTGACTTAACTGAAAGGAGAAATAGACAATTCAACATTAATAATGGAGCCTTCAATATCTCATTTTCAATAACGGGTAGAAAAATTAGGCAGGAGATCAAGAAAGAAGGAAGACTTGAAAAACATTATAAACCAACTAGACCTAAGAGATATCTACAGAACACTCCAACCAACAATAGCAGAATACACATTATTCTCAAGTGAATATGGAACATACTTTAGATAAACCATATTCTAGGCTTTACAGCAATATATCTAAAGGGATGAAATGACACAAAGTCTGTTCTCTGACCAAAATAAATTTAAATAGGAAATCACCAACACAACAAATATGAGAAATTCACAAATATGTGTAATCAATGGGTCAAAGAAGAAGTCACAAGAGGTGTTAGAAAATACTTGGAGATGAATAAAAATGAAAACACAACATACCAAAACTTATGGGATGCAGATACTGTGCTTACAGGAAAATTTAGCACTGTAGATATCTATGTTGAAAAAGACTAATCTCAAATCAATAAATTACATTTCCACCTTGAGATTCTAGGAAAAAAGAGCAAATTAAACTTAAAGCAAGGAGAAAGAAAGACCTAATAAAGAATAGAAATAAAATGAAGAAAATAATAAACAGAAAGACAACACAGAAAATAAACCAAATCAAAAGTTTATTCTTTCCAAATATAAACAAAATTAACTAATCTTTAGCTAGGCTGACCAAGAAAAATTAGAGAAGTACAAAATTACTAAAATAGGAAATAAAGAAAGGAATAACACTACTAATCTTACATTTAAAAAAAAAAAAGATGCTAAGGGAATACTATGAAAAATTTATACCAAAATTTAGATAGCTTAGATGAGATTGATAAATTCTAAAAGAAAGCAAAAAATACTGAAACTTACTCAAAGAGGTAGATAATAAGCTAGATAAATACCAACTGAAGAGACTGAATTCATAATCAAAAAACTTCCCACAAAGGAAATCACAGACACAATGACTTCATTGGCAAATTCTACCACAGGTTTAAAAAAGAATTAACATCAATCTTTCACAAAATACACAAAAAAAATATGAGAGGAGGAGATTCTTAACAAGAAAAGAGATTGAAGTAGTAATTTTAAATCTTCCAATCAAGAAAAGTCTAGGTCAAATTAGACTGTAAGAGGATTCTACTGAACATTTAAAAAATAACTGATAACCAACACATTTCTGAAGGAGAAGAATAAAGAGAGGGAACTGACAAGACCCAACTTTAAGATTTACCATAAAGTTACAGTAACAAAGACAGTGTGGTATTAGTAAAAGAATAGACAAATATAGATCAATGGAATCTATATTCCTCAAACAATCGAGAGCCCCAAAATAGACCCACATAAGTATAGTCAACTGATCTTTGACAAAGGAGCAAAGGCAATGCAATGGAGTAAATAGACTTTTCAGTAAATGGTGCTTGAACAACTGGACATCCACAAAAAAACGAATCTAGACACAAATTATATCTTTCACAAAAAATAACTCAAAGTGGATCACAGATCTAAATGTCAAATGCAAAACCATAAAAATCCTAGAAGATAACATAAGAGACAACCTAGATGACTTTGGGAATGTGATGACTTTTTAGATACATGGCCAAAGGCATGATCCATTAAATAAATAATTGATAAGCTAGACTTCTAAAATTAAAAACTTCTGCTCTGTGAAAGACAATGTCAAGAGAATGAGAAGACAAGCCACAAGTTGGGAGAAAATATTTGAAAAAGACACATCTGATGAAGAAATGATATTCAAAGTATGAAAAGAACTCTTGAAACTCAACAATAAGAAGACAACGAAATAAAAAAATGAGCCAAAGATCTTAATAGACATCTCACCAAAGAAGATATACAGATGGCAAATAAACATATGAACAGATATTCCACATCCTATGTATCAGGGAAATGCAAATTAAAACAACAATGAGATACCACTACATATCAATCAGAATGGCCAAAATCTGGAACACTGACAACACCAAATGCTGCTGAGGATGTGGAGCAACAGGAACTCATTTGTTGGTGGTGGGAATTCAAAATGGCATAGCCACTTTGGAAGACATTTTGGCAGTTTCTAACAAAACTAACCATACTCTTACCATAGGATCTAGCCATTGCATTTCTTGGTATTTACCCAAAAGAGTTGAAAACTTAAGTCCACACAAAAAAACCTGCACATGTAGGTTTACAGCAACTTTATTCATAATTGCCAAAACTTGGAAACAACCAAGATGTCCTTCAGTAGGTGAATGGATAAATAAACTTTGGTCCCTCCAGACGGTGGAATATCATTCAGCACTAAAAAGAAATGAGCCATCTAGCCATGAAAAGACATGGATGGATCTTAAATGCATATTACTAAGTGAAAGAAGCCAATCTGAAAAGGCTATATACTGTAAGTTCCAAATATATAACATTCTGGAAAAGGGAAAACTACAGAGATAGTAAAAAGATCAGCGTTGGCCAGGGCTTGAGAGGTGGAGAAATGAATAAACAGAGCACAGAGGATTTTTAGGGCAGTGAAAGTACTGTGTATTATACTATAACAACAGAAACATGTCATTATACATTTGTCCAAACCCATAGAATGTACAGCACCAAGAGGGAACCCCAATGTAAACTATGGGCTTTGGATGATTATGATGTGTCAATGCAGGTTCATTGATTATAACAAATGTACAGTCTCATGAGGAATATTGATAAGGGGGAAGGGCTCTACAGATGTGGGGCAAGGGGTATTTGGGAAATCTCTGTACCTTCCTCTTAATTTTGCTGTGAATCTAAAACTCTTTAAAAAAATAAAAACTAAAAAAAAAGAAAAAGATATCAATTTCTCACAAACTCTTTCAAGAAGTAGGAGAGGAGGGAACACTTTCCAATTCATGCTGTGAGGCCAGCATCATCCCAACATAAAAACCAGAGAAAGAACTTGATGAGTAAAGAAAATTACAGACCAATAACCTTTATAAATATAGTTGTCAACATCCACAATGAAATACTAGCAGATTTATTCCAGCAACATATAAAATGGATTATAAAGCACAACCTAGTTGGATTTATCTCGGGACTATAAGATTTTTCCAACATATTAAAATTACTCAGTGTAGCACACCATGTTAATAGAATAAAGGAAACACTTCTAAGGATCACCTCAATTAACATAGGAAAAGCATTGGATAAAACTCAGTGTGCTTTCATGATAAAAACCCTCAACAAATTAGGAACAGAAGAGAAATTTCTCAACCTGATAAAGGTTCTCTAGGAGAAACTTGCAGCTAACATCTTGCTGAGAAAACTAGACATAAAAGGGAACTTCCTTAACACAAAAAAGAGCAATTATTAAAAACCAGTGAAAGACAGAAGGCTTTTGCCCTAAAGTCAGGAACAAGACGAGAATGTCTGCTCTCACCACTTCTATTCAACTTTGTACCCAAGTTTGCAGCCAGGACAGTTAGGCAGGTAAATGAAATAAAAGGCACCCAGGTTACAAAGGAAGAAGAACAATTCTGTATATTCACAGATGACATGATCTTATATATAGAATATCCTAAGGAATCCACAAAAAAACTGCTAGAGTTAATCAATGAGTTTCACAAGCTCACAGAATATAAGATCAGTTTACAAGAATCAGTTCTATTTCCATACACTAGCACTGAACAACCTGAAAATGAAATTAAGAAAACAATTCCATTTGAAATAGCATTACAAAGAATATATTTAATAAAAGAAGTGTAAGACTTGTAAAGTGAAGATGTCATTGAAAAAAATTAAAGAAGACTTACATAAATAGAAAGACATCTTATGCTTGAAGACAACATTATTAAGATGGGAATATTCCTCAAATTGATCTACAGATTTGATGCAAACATGATCAAAATTTCAAATGCCTTTTTTCACCCCCAGAACTTTGTAATCTGTTCCTAAAGTCCACATGGAAATGCAAGGGATCCAGAATAGCCAAAAATAATTTTGAAAAATAAAAAAGTTGGAGTATTAATATTTCCCAATTTTGTAACCTACTGAAAATCTACAGTAGTCGAGATAGTGTAGTAGTAGCATAAATACAGACATATAGATAAATGGAATATAACTGAGAGTCCAGTAACAAATTCTCACATTTCTGATGAATTGGTTTCTAACAAGGGTACCAAGAAAATTCAATGGGCAAAGAATCATCTTTGTAACAAATTGTGCTCGGACAACTGAATCACCACATGCAAAAGAATAAATTGAGACTCCTACCTCACACCACCCTAAAATAACTCAAAATGGATCATAGATCTAAGTGTAAAACTAAGGCTACAGAACCGACAGGAGAAAACATGTGAGTAAATCTTCATGACCTTGAGTTACACAATAGTTTCTTAGATTTAGCATCAGAAGCACAAGCGAGAAAAGAAACGATATATAAATTGGATTTCATCAAAATTAAAAAAGTTTGTGCTTCAAGGGACTCCATCAAGAAGGTTAAAAGACAATCCTATTCCACAGAATGGGACAAGATATTCGCAAATCATACTGACAAGATACATGCATTTGAGACATGTAACGAACTCTCAAAACTCCAAAAAAGAAAAAACAAAAGAAAAAGAATCCAATTTTAGAAATGGGTAAATAATTTGAATAGACATTTCTCCAAAGAAAAGATACATATGGCCAACAAGCACACAAAAAGATGTCCTGCATCATTAGTCGTTAGCGAAATACAAATCAAAACCACAATGAGGTATCCCTCCACACCCACTAGGACAGCTGAAATAAAAAAGGCAGACAATAACACGCGTCTGCGAGGATGTGGAGAGTGTGGAACCCTCACTCGCTGCTGATGAGAATGTAAAGCATCACAGCCACTTGGGAAAACAGTGGAGCAGTTCCTCAAAATGCTAAACACAAAGTTACCATATGATTCAGCAATTCCACTCCTAAGTGCATACCCGAGAGAACTGAACACGTACGTTCACACCAAATCTTGGACACGAGTGTTCCTAACAGAATTATTCATAATACCCAGAAAGCGAAAACAACTCAAATGTCCATCAACTGATGAATGGATGATTAAAATGCGATATGCCCGTACAATGGAATATGATTCATCAATAATGAGAAGGTGCTGACATGTGCTACCACATGGGTAAACCTTGAAAAAGTATGTTAAGTGAAAGAAGCCAGTCACAAAAGATCACAGATGGTATGAATTTATATATGTGGAATTTCCAGAATAGAAAAGTCACAGAGACATAGATTATGGGCTACCCGGGAGTGGGGTGAGGTGAGGATACAGCAATGGGGAGTGAATGCTAATGTGTGTAGGGTTTCTTGTTGGGGTGTTGAAAATGTTCCATAATTAGATTGTGGTGATGACTGAACACATCTGTGAATGAGGTAAAAAACACTGAACTGAACACTTGAAATGGGTGGATTTTGTGGTATGTGAAATATATCTTAGTGAAGTTCTAAAAAAATGTGAGAAAAATATTTAGTTGATTTTTTGTTAAGTTATTCCAAACAACACGTTTTTCCTAACACACTGAGATGTTGGAAAGAATAATGTCAAATAATCCTATCAGCCAAACAACATATGTAAACATCAAACAAAACTGAATAAGATATTTTATTTCCCTGTAAATAATAGAATATGTAAGTGGTGACAGAAGGTCACTTAAAAGTTAGTTTAGATATGAGCCATTAAAATTAAAGTTAGGGATTTGCTTAGAGTTATTAACTGATTAGTTAAGAAATCTTTGTAATATCTTCCAAATATCCCGTGATAAAAAGGAGTGTTATAAGAAATACGTTTTTGCTAAATCTACCCTAAAGATAGATATGAATAAATCCACCAATAGGACTTGGTGGATCAATTAATTCTAAAAATTAGGTTTGGGGCTGAAATGCCTCTATCTTCCCCCGCAGCTTGGATCCTTACGGATGCACACAATTCACCTCTGTCTAGCTTCGAGCCCACCTCGCCTTCTCTATTTCTTTCTCTTTTCCTATTATCACCATAAACACAATCAACCATGTCAGAAACCTCTGTCTCCTCCTCTCCCTCGTTCTGCCGTGCAGTCTGTCCAGGAGTCTCGTCTACTCTGCTTCTGCTGCAACCGCTTCATTTCAACCTCTCATTTGATAATTCCGTAACTCCTTTCTCTGCCTCTGGTCTCTCTCCCCTCCAGTGCATATTTATGCTTTAGCCAGAGTTAATTTTCTAAGACAGAGGCCTCAGTGTGCTATTACCTGCTTCAATAACTTTAATGGCTCCAAGTTTCCAATAAAATAAACCACAAAATCTGCATACCAACCCATAACAACAGGCGGTAACCACGGCTGCAGACTCAGATGCCTGGTTTCAGCCCTGTCTCTCTGGGGGCACTCCCGCCAGGATCTTGGGAGAGTTTCCACAGCTCCCTGCCTCTCCCTCCTCCTTTATGCAGCTGGTATAGTAACACCTGAGTGAAGGTTCAAATAAGGTAATGCAAAGTGTCGAACAGACTACCAACAGATCGTCTAAAGCATTAATATGATCATAGTATTTACAGGCTTTCATGGGTGTACCTATTTTCATTCTCATGAATTTCACGTCAGGAAGTGTGTGCTTCATCCACAGGTGAGAACCGATGTTTCTTTTACAGTGCCAGTTTTCAGTACTCAAATTGGGAAAAAGGTGATTAATTGATTAGAGAATATGATTGGCATTCAATATTGATCCAATTTTGTTTGGGCGATTTGTGGTTTAGGCCTGTTGTCCCAAAGTAATGTTCCCTTTTCCATTCTTGAAAGTGCCCTGGTTTGGGCAAAAAGAAAAATATGTAATCGCTCTGGGTAAAAACACAACTGTGGTAGAGAGCTATCAACAATAAGGTCAGAATTCACAGAGTGGCTTTATTTGGGGGACTGGTCATCTGACATCGTCTGGTTCTTCTCTTCTTTCGTTTACCACTGGAGTCTGTGAATTCTTCCACAGGAAATTTTCAAGGTCAAGGTCAAAAATAGCAGAGGAGTCCCAGGCACCTGAACTTCTGGGTTAAAGGGCAAGAGACATTTTTAGAGGGTTTTTTGGGCCATTTTTATCAACAAAATTTTCATTTCGGGGTGCACAAATGCAGCTTCAAGCTACTTAAAACATTAAAATATTTATTGTTAAAATACCTGGAAGTAAAATTGCTTTGTTATTGCCTATCATATATCCTCTAAAGCTAGCCTCTTTTATCTCATTGAAGCTACCATTTTGATAAATTAAGCTTTGTTAGAAACTCAGCTATCCCTTTATAGCAGAACCAATCTGTTCAACCGCTTGCTTTTTCGTCAGAAAACCATGCATTTTATTCCTCATGGTTGAAATAAAATTCTGCATTTTCTCCAATTGTCAAGATCCCAGCCCAGGACAGACGCCACCTCCTCCAGGAAGCCTTTTCTAACCCAGCCTGTCCCTTCTGTGCTGTGTCATCTTCTTGGTCATTCTCTATTGTGCTCTTGTAGCCATTCATTCTTTCTTTCAAAAATGTTTATTAAGTTCTACTATTTGGGTGTGTTTAGTGCTGCTCCCATCTGTTATGCTACTCAATTTTCCAGCACACTGACTGATTACTAGTAGATGAACCACGTATGTTGATTGAATAAATTGACTGTTGGAGGGAGGCGAGAGGAAAGAAAGACTATGATTTGTGATACCAAGAAGTCTGTAACCTAATTGAGGAGTTCAGATCTGGAGTCTAGGACTGACTATTGAAAATGCAAAGCCATTTTCTGTAAGTGCAAAATGTGGGTCTAAGCCTGACGGCCTAGTGGTTAAAGTCTGGCACACTCCGCTTCGGCGGCTCAGGTTCAGTTCCCGGGCGCGGAACCACACCACTCATCTGTCAGTAGCCATGCTGTGGCAGTGGCTCACATAGAAGAACTAGAAGAACTTACAACTAGAGTATACAACTATATACTGGGGCTTTGGGCAGGAAAAAAAGAAGAGAGAGGAAGATTGGCATAGCATGCTAGCTCAGGGGGAATCTTTACCAGCAAAGAAAATAAGTTAAAATATGTAATAAAGGCAGAAGGCCTGGATGTCAAGAGGAGAAGAGGCTCTCAGGGCACACTTCATTGGAAGATGAAATGGAGAAAGGAACAGAGTGGACAGCAGGCTGAGCATGTGGGAAAGCGGTACCCTGAGTACGTCCACGCTGACATGCCCTGTCCGTGCTGCGTCCTCACTGAGATGTCTGAGGGGCTGGCAGGGTAAAATCCAAATCTGTAAGACACCAGGATGTGTGGGATGTACAGGAGGGCTTGGGGGCAGGAGAGGTGAGAGGCGGGCAGAATAATTAGAAATCTCTTAGAACAGTCTAATCTTTGAGGATTGGTTGAAGTTTGC
Source organism: Diceros bicornis minor (assembly GCF_020826845.1). Taxonomy (NCBI): domain Eukaryota; kingdom Metazoa; phylum Chordata; class Mammalia; order Perissodactyla; family Rhinocerotidae; genus Diceros; species Diceros bicornis. Next base: position 128,858 of record NW_026690880.1, on the reverse strand, counting down.
TTTAGGTGATTCGTAAAAGCATAAATTCAAGTGTGTGGATCTACACTTACAGCATAAAATTATTAATAAATGCTATGCATTGAAAACTGTAAAAAATCAATGAATTTTAGTTAGCACCTGTTTTAGTACACCAAATCCAAAGATGAAGTCATCAATTGTATGTTTACTGTTGTAAGTCATGTTCATAAAATGGGTTAGCTAGGCAAAGTGGTAATAACATACTGCCTGAGGAAATTAAATTTAGGAATATTTTATAGAAATATTTCAGAGCAGAGTGCAAATACACATACACATTCTTAGAATCTATCTCTATGTCTATCTATATATCCATCTATGTATCATTGATGGATCTATCTATCCACCCACTTACCTATTCATTCATCCACCTAACATCTATCTATCTCTATATTCAGAACGTCATCTCTCATATACGGCCTAAGAACGCTAAAAGAAAGGTCACTTATTTTGAAAAAGCCCCTCAGCCCTCTGAACCTCAGCTCAATTGCATTCATGTTAAGTCACTTGCTGTCACTTGGTGACAAACTGGAGCGCCTTTTCCAAAGGGCGAGTAAGAACTCAGGTGTCATGGGGTCCCAAGGGTGTCACCTGTGTTCACCAGCTGTATGCCTTGGAGAAGCTCGTTGGTTTACAGCCAATTTCACCTGCAGGAAAGCCACAATGTCAAGACAAGTCAAAGGATGATTGCTGGGTTGTGCTTCAAGATAATCTAGTGGAGGATGGGCCAGTGGGTGGGGGTATTAGAGGAAACAAAACTGTCCTCATATCGATAATTGTTACAACCCCGTGCTGGGTACACGGGGGCTCACTGGACTGTTGCCTCCACTTGTACATGTGTTTGGAATTTTTTATAATAATAAGTTTAGACGATGGTGGCAGGGAGAGAGGGAGGTGGGAGACAGAAAGAGAGGGAGAGAGAGAAAGACAGAGAGACAGAGAGAGACAGAGAAGGCAAACTCTGCCAGACTCCTGCAGGCAAAGTGGTAACTTGCACACCTTCACAGAAGGTTAGAGCAGCAGAGAAACATTTATTTTCCAGATTTCATAACAAACGAAGTGTGCATTGTAATTGAGTATGGCTAAAAGTGCTGTTGTGTATGACCCGATATCCTTCTTTGGAGAAGTACAGCGATTTTCACAGGCCATATCTCAGAGCACTTCCACCAGGATGCTGACGGCGTCTGCGCTCTAACAATGATCTGCTGGCTCCGAGATTTACGGAGGCGCCTGCACTGTTACCCGCCCACGGGGTCTCCCTTCTGCGGGTTTGCTCACTCGCCAAACAGCAAACTCAATCACAGTCACGCCTTCGGGGCATTTTCTTTCCACACTATGTCTGCCTTGTTTGTACTTTTTCCCAAATTTGAAACCAAACACTCCACAAATGACATTTCAATATTTGTAGTTTATCCAAAAGCCATCCTCCCCTGTTTCTTCAGCCAAGAATGATGAAAATTAATACCAATGTTAAAAGTTTTAGCATTACACATAAGTGTAAACTCATACAGTCTTATTTAAAATACCACCCTCTTAAAAGAATAATGCCTTCTGGGGCCGGCCCGGTGGCGCAAGCGGTTAAGTGCGCGCGCTCCGCTGCGGCGGCCCGGGGTTCGCTGGTTCGGATCCCGGGCGCGCACCGAAGTACTGCTTGGTAAGCCATGCTGTGGCGGCGTCCCATATAAAGTGGAGGAAGATGGGCACCGATGTTAGCCCAGAGCCGTCTTCCTCAGCAAAAAAAGAGGAGGATTGGCGGATGTTAGCTCAGGGCTGATCTCCTCACAAAAAAAAAAAAAAAAAAAGAATAATGCCTTCTAGACAGTGCACGTGGCTAATACATTCAGCCGTTTAGGTCACATCATTAATGTGACCAGGCTCCTGCTCACAGAGCTCCATTGGTTTAGCTCCAATCCATATTTACAGGTAACCACGCCAAACACAGTACCTGTCTTGCTCTGCTTGAGCTGCCACGACTATACCACCGACCAGGCGGCTTTGACAACAGAATTGACTCCCCCCGGTGCTGGACGCTGGAGGTCTGAGATCCGGGTGTGGGCAGGGCGGGCTTCTCCTGGGGCCTCTCTCCTTGGCTGCAGATGGTCGTCTTCCTGGGTCCTCACACGGTCGTCCCTCTGTGTGCACATCTCTGGGGTCCACGTGTCCAAACTTCCTTTTCTTATAAAAACACAGTTCAGATTGGATTAGGGCCCACTCTAATGGCTCCATTTTAATTTAATCTCCTCATTAAAGGCCCTGTCTCTAATCTGGTCACGTTCTGTGGTACTGGGGGCTAGGACTCCAACATATCACTTCTGTGAGGACACACTCCAGGCCGTGACAGTAACTAAGACGTTTGTGAGAAAAGGCCCTGAGGAAGGGCGTGGCTGACTCGGCACACGCGGCTTCCGCCAGCTGAGAAGCTCTCAAAGGCCAGACCCTACACTGAACATTAACTCACTGCTTTCTAATCATTGAACTATTTTTCTGAGTAAAAGCATAACAAACGCTCTTTATAGAAAACCAAACACAAGTGAAGAAGAAAATAAAGATGACTCATAAATTCCACTACAGTACACTGATATAATTCCTATTAATATTTGGTGAATTTCCTTCCTTTAGTTCAATACTATAAATGAGGCTGTACTGCATGACCGTTTTGTATCTAGACATTTTTACTTAATTTCATTTTCATAAAAATGTTCCTACAATATTAAAATTTCTTTGTAAACATCAGCTTTAATATTTGCACACTTCCATAATATGAATATGGTATAATTTATATCTTATTCTGCTAATGTTAGGCATTTATGTTCTTTAAATATAGGTTCTATTATAACAATGTTATAATATACATCTCGGTGCACACGTATTTTTCTTCTTTTATCACTATTTCATTTGGATAGCTTCCTAGATGCGGGATTATTAGATCAAAGAATATGACTATTTTAAAGCAAATTGGTGCATATTGTCAGATTATTTTCCAGAAAGAGTATATCAATTAAGTTTTCCACTAAAGAAACAGGGAAGTACCTGTCTTGCCAAACGTACGCCAGCTATGAGGAATATAACTTTTTAATTATTTGCTAACTTCATAGGTGAAAACAGTATTAGATTACAATTTTCTGCACATTTTAACATAAATGTATATGTTTTAGCCATTTGAGTTGTTTATTCATGTCCTTTTTTGTGAATGTTTTATTCATGTTGTTGTCAGCTTTTAATGCAATCCTACCACTTTAATTGGTTGTAATATATTATTTAAGTATTACCAAGAATTATTTCCAGTTATTGTTTGCAACTTAATTTGTTCTTTATAGTTTAAATATATAATTTTTTTGTTTATAAAATTGAATCAATCAAGATTTCTCTTACTATTTCCTGAGTTTGTGCTTGGGAAGTTCTACTACACCTTGATCTAACATTATTATTCTCCCACACGTGTCCAGTTCTTAAAAGGTTTTTCTTTTTGATCTTGGTCTGGAATTTATTTTGAAGAATGGTATTAAATAAAGAGTTAATTCTATTTTTGTATAAATAACCATTTTTTCTCAGCACGATTTCTTGAGTAATCCTTTCCTGGCTTTTCCAAGTGAAATATAATCATTCCTTTATGTATGAGAAACATCTCTGAATATATGAAGAGCTATTCATCTTTCTGTTTATTTGTGTTCTGAATTGTATATGTCTCAAAGTTATTATCATAACTATTATCACAGTTTTGGAATTCTGAGAGACTTGAAGCCAATTTAGATCTATCAACGAGATCATCACTAAGCCCGGGTCACTTCTTGATTATCAGCTTAGTTATTCCACACACCCACTTTCACGGTTATTTTGTGTGTTCTCTTCCTAGTGCGGGCAATTATTTTCACTAGTCATATGACCATAAAGTAAACCTTTCTTCCCCTCTCCTTCCTCCGCTTCATGGAAATATGGATGAAATCACTGCCAACGGGTGCAGGCAAAGCACGGACCTCCCAACACCACTGGTCCATCAGATATTTATCGAGTGCCTGCTGTGGGAAGGCAGTGTTTTAGACATGGAGGATCCAGCAGTGAACAAAACAGACCAAAATTTCTGCTCCATGGACCTTAGAAGAAAGAAGTAAGTAAAACTCGCACAGTGTGGGAGGGAGAAAGACAGAGGTGGAGCTCGCCTACGGCTCAGGAGGGCTGAGTGGGCAAATTTCTCCCGACGTCGTTTTCCGAGACATCACGATGAGAGTTTGAAATAAATGGGCTGTGGTGAACGAGTGTTTATGCAATGGAAATGCAAATGCTACAAATCAGGGCTCTTTTTTTCTTTTTTCTTTTTTTTTGAGAGGGAGAGCTGATTCACAGGTGGGCACTGTCGGTGATAAGTAACAAAGAGAAATTGAAGCAGGGAAGGGAGATAAGGTGTGCTGAGGATGGGGCCTGGCATTTCAGTTTTAAATATGGGGCCCAGAAGCCTTCCTGAGGATGTGACATTGGAGTGACGTCCCACAAGGAATGAGGGAATAAGCCGTGCAGACATCTGTGGGGAGAGGACCCAATAGAGGAAGGACATGTGCAAAAGCCCGGGAGAGGAGAGAGTCTGGCACGTTAAAAGGAGGGAATTGTGGCTGAAACAGAGGAATGGGGGACAGTGGTGGAAAACAAGTCAGAGAGGATGCCTTCAAGGTCATCAGATGACCTTGGGTTTCCACCTGCATGAGGGTGGAAGCTAGTGGAACGTACTGGCTAGTTAGCACCCAAGACGGCACCCTGTGGTCCCACATCCTTGTATTTATTCCCTTTTGTATGTCCTGCCCTATGGAATTAGGGCTGTCTTGGGCCACCAAAGCAGCAGCATGTGCAAAAGGCTTGCAGTTTCCATCACCCAGGTCTTCTGGATCACTCTCTGCAGGAAGCCAGCCACCACATCAGGAAGACACTCAAGCAGCCCCCTGGAGACGTGCCCGTGGAGAGGAACCAGCTAGCATGTGAATGACCCACCTTGGAAGTGCATCTGCAAACCCCAACCCAGCCTTCGATGACTGCAGCCCCAGAGAGACCCTGAGCCTGGACCACCTGAGCATGCTGCTTCCCCTCTCCTCACCTCCAGAAGAGGAGAGAGCTCATGAATTATTACTCTTGTTTTAAGTCACTAAGTTTGGGGTGATTTGATATGCAGCACTACGTAATTAATACAGACAGCATTCAGGGGCGGTGCAGCCAAGTAATCTGTGATATTAGAGTGCCTGCTGACATCTGGGAGTGGAGGAAGTAGAGCCCCAGTGAGAAATCCAAAAGACAGAATCAGAGCAGCAAGGACAGGCAGGAAACCAACAGGGGTGAGTTTGAGCTGTGACGACTCCTCCGTCTCCAAAACTTGTTGAGGTGTTGAGGATGGCACTGTAGGAGTCATCACTCAGTCTGTGAACCATTCACACGGTTCTGAGAGATTCCCTTCAGAGGTCACACATGCAGTTGGCCACCAGGACGGTAAGTGACAGTGATTCACTGGGAAGCAGCTTCTTTTCTCCCACACTGTCAATGATTTGAATATTGTACAGAGGTTTTGGGAGGAAATGATGTGCTTCATGGAAGCCCCTCACAAAGCTAGTTAGGTGTAGGGTTTGAATGTGTCTCTTTTTTCCTAGTAACCATTCTTATCTTTTAAAACAAGTTTTCCACAGAATGCTCATAACTTAGTAAAAGCACAGAGGAGTTGGTTCCAACAGAAGCAGGTGGATTCGTAAAGCATGAACAAATTTAAGAATGGAAACGGGTTGTGGAATAAAGCATAACTCGCTGTGATTTATTAGTTGTTCCATGAAATAAAATAGGGCATAAACTCGCTTATTACTCACCATACCAATTATACAACGCACACGAGCACCTTTCACAGTAACGGGCACTAAGATGAATATACGTCAATTCATTATGATGGGGGAGTGATCGATGCCTTTGGGCCATCTCCTGACTGCAGCACCAACATGGAGCCGCAGACACACAGATCCCCCCCTAACAGGACATTTTCCACACTAAGGACATGGATTTAGGAAAAGGCATTTCTTGTCGTGAGGTTAATATCACATGATCCCTCAATTTTCATTTTTGAAAACATTATTTTAAGAGAAAACTGATAAGAGGCTCTTAGACTCTAGTAAGAGATCAAGTGTGGGCAGCCTCCTCGTTGAACCTACACAAATCCCTGACTTTAACCAGGTGAAGTTAGAGTTGCCCACTGGGACAACTAGAACCATTGAGTGGTCAATTACGGCTTCTAGATCCACCTGAGCAGCGGTGGCTGAGGCAGCAGATAAAGACCCAGAACCTGGGCTGTCTGCTGGGGTCAGTGGTTCTCAAACTTGGAGGCCAGTAAAATGATGGACGTTTTATAAAAACACAGCTGCTCAGTTCCTGGCCCCCACCTCGATCAAGTGAACCAGAACCCCCAAGGGATAAGAAGCAGGCATGTGTACTTTTATTTTGTGGTGAGGAAGACTGGCCCTGAGCTAACATCTGTGCCAATCTTCCTCTATTTTGTATATGGGATGCCACCACAGCATGGCTTGACAAGCGGTGTGTACTTCCGAGCCTGGGATCCGAACCCACGAACCCCAGACGCCCGAAGCAGAGCACGCAAACTTAACCACTATGCCACCAGGCCAGCCCCAGGCACATGTACTTTTAACAAGACTTCACTGAGTCTGATGTACCCTAAAGGTTAAGAATCACAGGCTCAATTGATTCCAGCTCTTGATGGAAATCTTTGAGTTGTACGGATATGGGCCATTTAATTTTGGAAGGAAAAGTATATTCCTAGATCTCAGAGTAAACCCGTTAGCCCAATTCATCTTTCTGTTAGGGTGTTCATGTGCCAGAGGCACTCCCTGACAGGGCAGCATCATAGAGGCACGCCACCTGTCCAAAAAGCCACAGATCAGGAATCCTTAATAGTTCCCTGTCCTCACAAACAGCACTGTGAGTAGCGTCCAGATTCATGGGAAGCTGAGAAATGGTTCCCCCATGAAAGGAAGACAGAGGTGGCTATCCTTGCCAACCTTGTACACAAAGTGACAAAGATCTGAAAACCAGACATGCAGAAACAGCTGGGAGAATTTAAACTTAAACAATGTCTACAACCATGTTCTGTGTGTTAATTTGCTGATTTTTCTGATCTGCTCTCTAGAGATATCTACTTTATGACATCACCAACGGAAGAAAAAGTTTATTAAAATCAAACGTCTAGGTTCTTGAGGAAAGAACAAAAGCTTTGGGGTTGACCAATCTGCAATGGATCCCTTTTGTCCTCGAGCTGGTTATTGAAGCACAAGTGAAGACAATGGTACCTTTCTTTTAGGATTGCTTAGAGGATTAAATTAGATAATACATGTGACGTTCCTGGCACATAGTAGTTGGCCAATAAACGTATGTTTTTCTTTCTCTCTGGGACAATTTTTCAATGCGGAAAATAATGAACTGTGCCAACTTACATAAAACTGATTTCTAATATCTAAGCAGCTCAAGAATTTGCTAGAAAATAAGGTTCTCAAGAGCGAAGACTAGGTCCCCTTTGTCTGCGTGTTCCTGACAGCCCCCACTGAGGACAGTCCATGGTGATGGACTAAGGATGCACACATTTATTGATCTGAACTGGACCTGTGTTGTTACATATCGGCATCTGGCATGTCCTACTTTTCCGTAAGACTAACTCAGAAGGGAACAGTTTGGTTATATGCATCCCTAACAGCCTCGGGATTCACACCAGACAATAAGAATTTGGGAAACTTCCACTGCATTTGTTAAGCTGGAAACACCTGGACAGGTCCGTCTCTAAATGCCATCCTTACTGCAGATCGCAAGGCACACGCGAGGATGGAGCGCAGCATCGCAGGACTTTTAGGAGCTCGGTGGAAGTTCTGGGGATTAAGCACAGGAAAACTCGCAGGTTTTGAAAGAGGCTTCTGAAATCGAATATCTGTGGTTTCAGCCAGACTACCAGAAGCTGGATACCGTAAGAAGCGGAGTCCCAAGTTACCTTGGGCTCTGGTCTCTGTTGTGTGAGAGAACTGCCTGCTTCTCAAGCAGCCCGGGAAAAAAGTCGGCTTTTGTCGGACTGCTCCCTTGAGATGCCTAGACATGGGTTGTACATGCGTATGTGATATGTATTATTATAAGTAATGTCAACTATTATGAGATTGATATTGAATCAATTGATTAATCAATATGCTGTATTATTATTCATATAATATTAATCAATAATATAATTAATTATGTAATTAATAGATGTATATAATACATTAATATATAGTATAGTATAGTAGTGTATTGTACACACTATATTAATATATAATACAGTATTTTAGTGTGTTTTATCATTATTATAATATATTAATATAATTAACATGCTATATTAATAATTAATATGGCATTAATATATTAAACACGATTTTGCTTCATGGCTTCCATATTGTAAATCTCTTTATTTGGAACCATTGTGCCTCTTAGCGACATTCAACTCTTGTCCTTGACTAGATGGGAAACAACCACATGTTACCATTTTAACCAATAATTTCAATAAATAAATAACCTGTTATCGCCAGAGAAATAATAGTTTTGGTGTACCTTTGCTACAAGGGACACTGTCTCCAGTGAACTAACCATGAGAAAGATCCATTTAGAAAGATAGGAAACCATCTAGAATTCATCCTCATATACAACAAACATCAATTTTCATCACATTCCTACAGTCACTTTGTAAAAATAGCTTAGTAAACAGAAAATGTCGTGAGACAGCAGTGCTCACAGAACAGTAATGGTGAATTTTTTATAAACCAATGTCATCATTTTTTGAATGTGTGGTTATGAATATACCGGAAGCAACGTTGGTCTTAGAAGCACGTGGGTTTTGTCCTCACCTGTGCCTCCCCCCACCACCCCCCACCCCCGCCGGCTGTCCTCCCACACATGAGCTCCTCCTCTCAGACCTTTAGGAGTGCCAAACTGTCCCTGAAAGAGCTTACAGGTGTGTCCGCCGGGTTCTTACTTTCTGCTTCCACCTTCCCCTGAGAAGTCCCGCTGTTGTGCCAGCCAGCATCACCTAATACGAGAAAGAACATGGGCGTGTCAGGTAGGTCGTCGACTCTCATTGTCATAGCTGATGGTGGTCCTGCTAACTCGCCCAAGCGATGATGAGATTCTTGCAAAGTGGGGTTGGAGTCCTGTCCCCAACCCTGTGCTGCCCCATCACCCAAGCCCTGAAGGGGCTGCCAGAGCCCAGAGTCTCACAGAGTCTCTCCCATAAATAACAATCCCTTGATTATTTGAATTAAACATGGGAACTGAATACCATTATCTACCCTCTTTTCCAGCAGACACTAAAATTGCAGTGACTGATAAAGGAAAATTTATTAATCTGTAAGAACAAAGCTAAGACCTGGAGAGGCCCTCTTGCTGACTTCCGGCTCCTTCTACTTCTGGTCACATGGACGCCTGAATCCCCTGCCCCTTGGGAGGCACAACACACATCTAATTGCCAGCACACATGGGGGCAAATTCTCTCTCCCTCTGCCACTTAACGCCCTGCCATTCTTCTTGTGGTGGTACCCCACGTTCAGCACCAATTTCTCCAGCAGTCAAGACAATACAGGGTAGGCTGTGGTAGCAAATGTTTATTCCTCTCAGATTTCAGGCTGACAAGGGCTAGCCCACCAAATGGCATCCAAATTGGTGTAGGAGGATGGTGGATTTCCGGAAAGAAGGCTCCAATGAGAAAAACAGAATTAATATATTATTTGATGTGTCCAAGTCCTTGAGGAGAGATTATTGAAGCATCTACTGGAACATTTGGAAGGATTGGTTACAAGAAAAAGCAGAGAAAATAAAAAATGAAGAAATCATGTTTTCTTCACATATTAGTATTGTGTGGACAAGTTTGTGGCCCCATCATATCCATTTTTATTCATATGCTTTGCAGAATATGTATGTCTCCTAAATGATATATCTAAAATAATTTGTTAAATTTATATAACACCAGTTTAAATGCAATTTTTCAACTTAGTCTCTCCCAGCAAGAATTAATCTAATCTACTACAATGTTGTTTGACTACATCTCTATAACGCTATCCAATACATTATGCATTTTTATGTTATCTATGACAACAGTCTTTCTAGATGGTAGAGATTGGGTTTATCTGTATATACTAGTTGGCACCCAGCAAAGTATCTTCTACAGAGTAAGTACCCAATAAATGTTTATTAAGTTTAACTTAAATTTGGTAATTCTGTCTAGAGAGAATACTTGCTGTAGAAATATTTATTTCCATGTTAGAAAGGGCATTTATTTATATCTGCTGTGCCTATTGTTCATCTTTCAACCAACCATCTGAGATCGTGGATGCTCCATCAGAAATGTGGACAGATGTGAGCACAGTTTGTTTGGAGAAGGCATCCACAGAGCACTGAAGAGCAGAGAGCTATGTCAGGGTTTTGGTTTGGAAATGCAGACCATTCCAGGAAATATTAAAGGTAGCAGGAAGACCCAGTTACAATGGAGTTGGAATTAATTTTAGGAAAACTTGGTATAAAGGCACATGAGTCATGAAATCTTAGAATCAATGTCAGAAAGATAGTCTATCTCTCAGGACACCATTGTCTCACTTCCCACCATTCTCTCACAATGTGTGCTTTCTCAATGTGTTCTAATCTCATCGTGTGATTAATCTACGCTTGTCTCATCTCCAGGAACCCTGAGATCAAGGAGAGTTGATTGGTCTGACCATTGAGTTTCTGATTCTTCGCACAGTGCCTGGCACATAGCAACTACTTATCAGAGATTTACTGATACAAATTAGCATATGATATCTTTGTCAACATGTTTGTATCCACCTTTCCTGGAAGTCCTAATTCATTTTCCAAATGGAAATTTACTTACGAGTTTTTACTGTGAAGCAGTGTAGAAATGTAGAGGTTGAATTTCAGAAACTCCAGAACCCTAAAAGTTGTCACGTGGTTGTGCTAGAAAAAAAAAATGACTTTTTCCAGTTATATCCATATCATAAATCAAAAGATGCTATTAGTCTTGTTCTGGGAAGTCTGGTACTAATACCAGAGACTAATAGTTTTGTGATTCTAAAATTGGTCATGACCATATCACCACACTCCTTTCTCCGCCTCCTTCAAGACACTGTTGGTTTCTCCAGCATCAGCCTCAAGTACCACCCTAGGCCCCTCCTACACTCCGTCTGTGGAAGTGGATTACTGAATTTGCTCAGCACAACAAAGGATTTGGAGCTGAAGTCTGGGCATATAACTCATACCAGTTGGCTCCCCTTGTCTTCTATTATTAACAGGAAGTGAATATTTTCAACCTCAACTTGCACATCACTTCATAACATACTGCTTCCTGGATGTAGATAAAGAATAAATCTTCAAAAATGCAGGACAAAATAAATAGTCCTCTATTTTGATCCATATAGGAATCAGTCACTAGGAATTGGCACTGTTCCTAAAATCTGCTTTACTTTTTTCTCTTCTCCGGGGAGAATTGGTGTATAAACTCAAAACCTATCTTAAAATGTATCTACAAATGAAGCTGAAGTGGAAAATTGAGACATTTAGTCAATTATATATTCAAAAACACTTCCAACTGATATATCAAGGCAAAGCATAGTTTGTGTACGTGTAATTATTGCAATTTGTCATGGTCCGGGAGGATTCCTACCTTTCAATCCTTTTAACCCTTTGAGTTGAATGGATTTAATTCCTCTCTATAACCGTAGGCCTGGTTTCACCCAGGAGGACATGAAGACCTTCATGAAGCAGGGTTAAATTGAGCTATTTGTGGCCCCTCCAAGCTCTTAATAATGTCCAAGTGCCTGGGTTCTTGGCAGGTGCTCTTCATTTTCTGGGCTTCTTGACCCATTTCTTAGTCTCTAAGGCTCTGCTTACTCTGATATCTTGGATGATATTCATATCCTTGTAACCTTTACTCATACGCATTCCAGATATGAATCTACGAGCCCAAGTGTGGGGGTGCATTCTGATAAATTAATCACTGTACAGTTCTCCCTTGTAATTTCTATCTCCCATGACCGACCTCCACTCAGACAGCTCGACCTGAAAAGTCCTTTTCTTGAAGCAAGAATTATGGAAACAGCATAAAGAGGAAATTTGTTGTCTTGACATTTGAATTTCAAAAGCTGAGTCCACAAAGTAGGACTTGGAGGAAAAAGAGAAAAGTCAGACCAGTTTTTTTCTGTAACTTGACTTGCTCAAGTTTCCTGAGAATGGGGGAAAGGAGGAAAACCTAGAATAAATAGAATTAAATGCAGACCTGTTTCCCTAAAAAGGGACCTGTGTCCGGCCAGCTCAGCCTGTCACGTCTGGCCATATTCTGCTGGAGCAGCCGGAGTCCTGGACTGACTGGATTCTGGAGACAGAACCCCCAAGCTCCCACTCCCAGTGGACGGCCAAGAGTAGGAGCAGAAGTAGCGTCTGTGAGGAGGACAGGCTGGATCGAGCCTCGCAGTCGTCACAGGGCCAGCGCAGGAGCGGCCGTGTGCCTGAGAGCACAGAAGACACGCGGTGGGTAACGGCCTCCCTGTACTGCTCCCTCGAGGGTCAGCGACTGCTGTCAGTTCCACATCGGTGATATCATCTTCTTTTTTTTGTGCTGTGCGTAGATACATCCAAATCACACTGTGCTAATTAAACTGAAGATATTTCAAGTTTACAAATCCCAGTGCCTGCCTTCCTCCCAAACCCAGAAGTTAAGTTGGAGCCTAGGATGGAAGTACATGCCAATGAATTTACAAAAATGAGCACAATAAGAGAGCAACGTAAAGTCACATGTTTGTGTGCCAGCCACTGCCCTCGGCACTGGGGACGCAAGAGTGAACCAAACGGATGAAGTTCCTGCTCCTGTGGAGCCGCCATGCCAGTGGAAGCGGTAATGCCCCAAATAAGACAAGTCAATGTTGGCCACTATGTTGAAGGAAAAAATGCACTGTCCCTCTCAGACAACAAATTCTCTTCCCCCAACATAAACTCTTCAAGAAGAGTCTTAAAGAGCAGAATTAATTCCGTGGATTACACCGAGATTAATGATAAAGACCTTTCAGAGCAGTTCCCATGTGGTTGTTCACTGGTGCCATGTGCAGGACGAGGCCCACCTGTACCAGTCAGTCCCTCCAGCCATTTATGCCCAGGAAACAAACCTGTTGGTGCCTTCTCACAGCACATTCTGGCCTCTGGGATTTGGCCGTGTGTTGAACAGTTAGTATATATTATTTTAGAAAGAGTTCCAGCCTGTCATTATTTATATACTTAAGACTGTTTGAGTCTTAAACCACAGCCCAAATATTGTCTTTTAAAATCTCTGTATCAAGATGTATCCCACAAAAAGTGCCCTGTGTTCTCCCTGAAAACAGTTGCATTGAAAAGTACCTGCCTTGTTTTTTAGAAAAACACTTAAATCATTTCTTGAGGTCCAGCCATCAATGCATTTAGATAGAAAATGCTTTCTGAAGAAACAGTCTTGTTAAACTGTTTTTTAAAAAAATATGGTGCCTTCGCTAGGTATTTAGAAATTCCTCCTGTGGTGAAGGTATACGAGCCCTTCCAAAAACCATCCTGAGTTAAAATGATTAATTATCCCTAATAGACTCTTTTAGAGCCGTGTTTATTCTGCCATGCACAACACAGCAGGAGCCCAGAAATTGCTTCCAAATCCCAGCTTCTTCCAAGAAAATGGAGGAGAAACTGTGGCTGGCACCCAGGCTGATACTTTCCAGGTCTCTCCCTGTCATCTGTTTGCACGAGAGAGCTCAGACCATCAACACTCCCAATGTCTATACAACTGTCCGTCTGTACTTCACTTGCTTCTGCCACTACATACATCTCAGAGAGAGAAGCCATATTAAGACCAGAGCATCATTCCTGTTGGATGGCAAGTACCCATTGCAACGCCAGGGTACCTGGGGTCAAAGATTTGCAGTGCCCAGCTAGTCAGCAGGTGTCCCTGCCAGCGGGGAGCACAGACGATGCTCTGTTTGGTAACCACTGCCTGGGGTTGGCTGGTTGCTGGTTTGCACAGACTTTGGCTTGGCAGCTGCTGTCCTGCTACCTAAATCCTTCAATTCAACCTCAGCTTTCGTTTTTTCTCTGGGCTTGGATGAAACTATCTTTCTCCGGGTAATTCAAGACCATGGAGGTGTATGTGTGGTGTTATTTTTCTCACTCTTTCACTGCATTCAATTTTCTGGGAAAGGCTCATAAACTAAGATCACAACTAACCCACACAGAAACTTTAAGTCTTTACTTTTACTTTCTGGAGATCCTTTCGTTTATCTCACTTTGTTCTAAAACAGCAGGCCTGTGCAGGATGGAGCTCTCAGGAGAATGATGCTGTGAGACATATAAGCCTTTCCAGGTGAAAACCGAAGTCATTAAAGGCAGAAACTTCTAGAAGTCTATCACTGTGGGCATAATCTTTAATAATGAGGAAAAGAGAAACTTCTCCTGGTCCAGTATTTTATTTTTAAGAAGGAGAAATGTAAATTTAGGAGAAGAGAAATTTAAGCAGAATTATAAATTTGTTGAGGAAAACAAAAAGGTAAAAAAAAGTCTCGTTAAATGAAAAATAAAGTATTGGCTACTGCTAGGTTGGTACCAGTCTACCAAATTTCCATAACTGTACTGTGTTTTATCAGTTTTCCTAGTTAATTTATGAAGACTCGAATCTGATCATAAAAAGGGGTCAAACAAACTTGAATCTGATCAAACAAAGAAGTTTGTTGAAAGGCTTAAGAGTCTTCTCAGGTGACACTGAGTTACAGATCCAAAGCCACAGCACACAGCAGAAGCTTCTTCCTACAGTGTCCCAAGGTAAGATTCATGCCCTCACCAATGTTGTCTCGAAGTACCCCACCTTGGAGCGTCTCTGGTCCTCTGCTTGGTGGGAAATGTTAATCCTGCCTTCCTGGGCTGTCAACCATCTCTGTTCCTCCTATGATAATTTAAATTCCTTATGCAAATAGTATGTCCTGTAATTCCAAAGTTTTTAGAATAGGTGTGGAAAGTACACCCTCTAAATGACATTCATAATAAAAATCAACTAAAGCAGTATATCAGGGTTCAGCCAGGCATGGATACCTTTCAAAGTCTTCTGTATGATTCTAAGGTGCAGCTAGTGTTAAGGAACACGTGTCTTGGGTCTAATTCCATAGCACATGACAGTGGAAGGTAGGGCATGTGTACATGTATGTGTGTTTGGAGTCAGACCAGAATTCAGACCCTACTTTGTTACTTGTCGTGTGGCTCCTAGCAAATCATGTAAACTATCTGACGCTGAAAATTGAGTAAAAAGCAAATATAAAGATTTTCCTCACTGGATCATTGTGAGTGGTAAAAAAAAAAGAAAAAAGAAAAGAAACAAATCACAGATGTAAAGTGCCTAGAGCTGTGAATGACAAACGTTAGAGGCTGCAACCTGCTCTGGGTGGCACTGCCTGTCCCAGTCTTCTAAACCCTCTGCTGTGGCCGCCGCATCTGAGAGCCTCATCTTCCTTCCTGACCCATGGCTCTTGGTCAGAATTTTCTTGCCATTCAGGCTGGTATAAATAATATTTTTAAAAAAATAGTCCTCTGAATAATCATTCTGATTAAACATCTACCTTCTCAGAAAAATTTTGTTTGTAAGGTTGTAAGTTTGTGTTTCTTCCACCCATTCATTTACTTATGCAATTAATATTTATTGAATGTAAACATTTTCTAGATACTTATATTATAGTGAAGGATAAAGTGGGAATAGACAATGAATAACTAAACAAATTTGTAAGTGAAATAATAGCACATTGAAAAAATGTGTAATTAAAAAAATAAACATGGGCCTGAAAGAAAGAATGTAAGAAGAGTCTGCCATAGGTTGAGGAGTGAAGTCCTCATCGAAAAGATAGAACATCTTCACCTAAGCTGAGACCTGAAAGCTAAGATGGCATATAAATTGCTGCATTAAAAAATCACCCAATGCGGCCGGCCTGGTGGCTCAGCGGTTGGGTTCACACATTCCGCTTCAGTGGCCTGGGGTTCACCAGTTTGGATCCTGGGCGTGGACCCACTCACTGCCCATCAAGGTATGCTGAGGCAGCATCTCATATAGAGGAGCTACAACTCTACAGCTATGATATACAACTATGTACTGGGGCTTTGGGGAGAAAAAAGAGGAAGATTGGCAACAGATGTTAGCATGGGGCCAATCTTCCTCAAAACAAAAATCACCCCAAAACATAGTGGCTTAAAAAAACAACACTGATGATCTCACAGCTTCTGCGGTCAGGAATCCCAGTGTGGCTGAGTGGGGCCCTCTGGTTTGGGGTCTCTCACAAAGCTTTAATCAAAACACTGGCTGGGCTGTGGTCGCATCTGAAGGCACCACTGGGGAGGAATCTGATTCTCAGCTCACTTGTGTCTTTGTTCCAGGACTACTGGCCTGAAGCTGCCATGAATTCCTTGCCTGTAGGCCTCTCCCTTTGACAGGTCCCAACAAAGCTGTTGGTTTCATCAGAGGGAGCAAGTGAGAAGAACTACGAACAGCAAGACAGAAGTCACGGATTTGTGTGACCGGATCCCAGAAGTGGCACTCCATCACTTTCACCATCTTCTGTCCACAAGCCGTGAGGCACTAGGTTCACCCACACTCGAGGGAGGGGTGGCTGGCGCAGGGGCATGGAGACCAGGAAGCTGGAATCACTTGAAAGCTGCATACAACTACACGGCACCCATGAAATGAAGAGCAGAGGTGGGGGAGGAGCATTCTGAACCCCTGGCAGGGAAGCATGACAAGTCAGCTTTGAGCAATCAAAGGGTAAAACCTCGCTGGTGGTTGTTTTGGTGATGATGGGTATAGGAAATAGGGGAAATGGCAGAGAACCTCTGACTCTGAAGACAAGATCCTTAGCACAAACCTATTTTCTCCCTTACAATTCCATCTTTTTCTATTTTGGAGAACTGTTTTTGACACATCAGTTCATTACTCTTAAAAGCACCTACTATAAAGCTATAACCCAAGACATGCTAAATATAGTTGATATTTACTTAGCACTTCATAAATTCTTCATCATTTCATAACTGTTTATTAACTTTGCATTTTTAGAGTTTAAAGAATCATAAAAAGATGTATTGTTATTTGCAGACCCATTAAGATTAGTTAGACATTCTGTTCAAACTCCACTTTTTTTCCCTTTAGTGTATGGTTCTATAACCTTTAACCCTTTAATAGATGCATGTAACCATCACTATAATCAGGATACAAAATACAAACTTCACCTTTTAAGTGTTGCTTTAGTCATGGATACACTCAGCAGTAATAAATGTACACAACTATAAAACATGGCTCTTATAAAATCTTCCACATAAAATGCATTCACCACATTTGAGATAAAACAAGAAAATAGAACTTATGCAATGGATGTATGCATTAATAATGAAAATTAGATAGTCTACAACATTAACTTTTGAAGGCACATTTTCTGGTCTAAAATCATTTAGTGAGCTCTAAATTTTAAAGATATGGAATATTTCAAATAAACAGTGTTCAGTGGTTGACAATAAATATAAGTCAATGCATATCATGAGAGTTTATTTATTGTATTCTTTCTTTTTCTACAAATAGAGAAAATTTTTCTGAATTTGGTCGAGAGAAAAAATCATGTGCTCATTTGAATGAGATGGAGATAGGAAAAAAAAAAAAAAAAGCTATCCACAGATTAAAAGCAATGAATCAGAAAGGAAACTGTGGGACGCTGAGCAGAGGCTGAAGGTGGCAACGATGTGGCAGCCTGAGGCGTGAGAGAGGACATGCCAGGTGAATCTATTTGTTTTATTCCCCTGTTTTGTGACATAATGAGTAGGAGTGGGCTTTGGAATCGTGGAATTCCAGTTTTGAAGCTTAGATGCCCCAGCTATTGGCTTTGTGGACCTAGTAAGGTTGTCTGCTCTCTCTGATGTCCTCAATAATTTTTTTGCTACTGTAATAGCTCCTTCAAAACTTTGTTGTGAGTATAAAATGTGGTTGCAGAAGCCAAGGACCTGCATAGACCTAGCACAGAATGCAGGTTCCATTTCACTGGTGGAGGAAAAGGCTGAGGCGCTTCAGTGGCCTCTGAATGCCAACACCATCCTGCCCACAGTGGCCTCTGACCCCATCTGCGACCGCTCTTCCCCTCTGCCACCTCGCTACAGCCACACTGGCTGACTCTTTACTGTTTCTTGAACTGCTGCCTCAGGGATGCTCTTTCTGCTCTGAGGGCTCTTGCCACGGATATCCACATGGTTTGCTGTCCTGTGTCCTTCAGATCTCTGCTCAAATGTCACTTGCGTGGACAGAATGTCCTTGGTGGTGCTCCACTGTCCCACAGACCCTGTGTCCTCCACCTGGCTTTCTTTTTCTCATGGCACATGGCTCGAGGCTCCTGGGCTGGGCATGGCTTAATTCATATATTCACGCGTGTGTGTGTAGTTTCCAGAATGTGAGTAGAGTGGAAACTCCACAAGGTCTCTGCTTTTTCCCACAGTATATTTTCCATGAACTTGGCCCGAGCTGTAAATTTCTCCCCAGCCATTATAATAGTTATTTTCACATTCTTGCATATAGGACCCAGGAAGAGCACAAGATATGAGTTGACAGGGTGGAAAAGCTGGGGTGTAGAGAAGTTTTTGCACAGACGCAGTCTCTAATGCACTCCAGTTGCTGGTATTCGATATGACCTGGGAAGTAGAGTTGAGCCTTGGGGAAATAGTTCATCCAGGTGGGGCTGCAGGGCCAGGTGAGAGGATGTTGTCCCAGGCCCACAGGCCCACACAGGGCGCTGAAGCGTATCCTTGAACAACCGCTGCCTACGGCAGATTGGCACCATTCCTCAGAAGCAGGATGTAAAGAGAGTGAAAGGAAGAAAATGTAAAAGAAGATACATTATCCTTGATACCCCCAAGCCAGGTCTGTATCTCATCTAAGCTTGATTCCGGGAGGGCCTCATTACTCTTTATTTTTATTTTGACAGAAGCATTTCATGTGGGAAAATCACATTTTAGATTCACCTCAGCTGAACTTATATTTGTTGAGCACCCAGCTTCTCACAGCCTTTCAAATAGTCACATAGGATCCATTTGCCTGCAGAGAAGGCAGACGTGCCTGTTACAGTGAGATCTTGTGTTAACTATCACATAAGCAACCACAGAAATTACTCAAGGGCTCGGTTAGATGCTATGGTCATCATTACCTACTCATAAAAAGACTTCCAGAAGCCAAACACAGAGTTCAAAAACGTCATTTCAGCTCATGTTGAGTCTATAGAGCATTTTTATATTCTTTAAGATAAAGAAACAATAATTTAAACTACAATATTTTTGCTGATGTAGATTTTAATTTTGATACCATTATATGGCAGATGTTTTAGTCTGCACAAAATGCCCTGTCATTTCCCATGAACGCTGAAGATGGGTCAAGTTTGTTTGCAAACTGGCTGCTGGCTCATGGACAAAAATGAGCCAGCTGTAACACTTCCATCACGTAATCCTAAATGTGAAAAACTGTCCCTCACCATAAGAAGAAATCAAGTGCTGTGGGTGCTCTCTAAGTCTTTCAGCAGCGGTTTTGTTCCCAATCTTAAGTAAAGCATAAATCACACGTTGACGACTTCACAGTTGTGACAGGTTGGTAAGTCGACGTTCTTGTGTATAGTCGGCAAATGGAAACATCATACAAATATTAATGCTTAGAAAATAAAGAACTAAGTTCCTTAAAATGACATTAAAGGGTCTTCAGAATCTGACCTGAATTTACTGTCATGACAGTGTCTCTAACCCCACCCTTGAGTCTTATCAGAATATTCACCGTTTCCACACAGGCCATAAGCAGCATCTTTGCCTCCATCTATGCTGAGATAGGTTCTGCCACCTACCACAGTCCATCACTGAAATCCCACCCATTTCAAATAAACCCTAATCATTGTCCTCTGGCCCCATTCTCTACCTATGTTTCCATATGACTCTGGTTATGCAATTATCATGATATTCATCACACTAACTTAAACTGGCTTGCATACTGAAACTCCTGGTGAACCATAAGCTTCATGAAAATAGGTGTCACATCACAGCCAATTCTTTTTAAATTGACTAAGCCTATTCATGAACCTCCTGCTTGTGTGTCAGGCACTGTGGCTGGTACTAAAGGTACAACAGTAAAGGGCAGGGTCTCTGGTTTCAGGAAGCCCACATTTTAATATAAAAGATAGATAGGAAAACAAATACTATAAAGCTGTGATAACATTATGCATAAGAGGCATAAAAAATAATCAGCCTCCATTTACCTAAGGAAGTGAACCCTGAACTAATATCAAAGTGAACCCTTCTTAAATATCAAAGAGGAATTTTTCAAGCTGAGATATGCCAGAGGTTGTTGCAGGTGAAGAAAACTTGTGTAACCACGTTAAAGCAAAAGTGTACATGCTGAGGCTAGACGAGATGATTAAAGTACAAGAGATACAGATGCTGTATGAGTGACAGATGTAAACTAGGTTAGAAAGGACTTAAGTTTTATTCTGAAAAAACTTGGGAACTTTGTAGAGTTTTAAGTGGGTTAAATATTTTTTCTAGCCATGGGGAGGATGGATTTCAGTAGGACAACACTACAGACAGAGATCACTCAGGAGGTTGTTGAAAGGACTCAAGAGAGAAGGAATCAGAGCTGCAGTGGGGCATCCAAGGGGAAGATATGGAAGCACACTTGGAGACATATATGAGAAACATAGCAAATACTTGTTGAACAAGTGCACGAATGAACGAAGGCGAGGATTCTACCTCCAGGATGGCAGCACGAGGAGCTCCATGGACACATTCCTGAGCAAAACAATCATAACTGTTGAAATTATTTGAAAAAACTACAATTTAAAGTCTTTGGAAATGTCCCCAAAGGTACACAGCAAATGCAAGAACATTTGCTTAACAAAACCTGCTAGATCTCAGCAGGAACAGTGAGAGTGCTTGATACACGAGCCACAGCTCACCATCCCATCTCAGCATGACAGAAACTCCACTCTGCATGTATGTGGCCAGAAAGACAGGGCTCCCAGTCAAGGGCTACAGATCTCCTGGGGGGAGGAGGCCACATACACCAACATACAGAAGGAGAGAAAAGGAAGGAAATACGTGAAGAAATAATGTTTGAAAACTTCCCATATTTGATAAAAAATATTAATCTAAATATCCAAGTAGCTCAACAAACTCCAAACAGAATAAATGCAATGCAAAGAGACCCACACTGAGACACATCATAATAAAAAGGTGAAGGTCAAGATGAAATGTTGAAAGCAGAAAGAGAAAAATGACTCAGTCTGTACAAGGGACCCAGATAAGATTAACAGCTGACTTCTCATGAGAAACTGTGGAGTTCAAAAGCCAGTCAGATGATATATTCAAAGAGCTGAAAGAAAGAAAAAAAAATTGTCAACCAAGAATCTTATATCCAGCAAAATTGTCTCTCAAAATGGAAAGTAAAATTAAAATATTCATTCACAGATAAACAAAAACCAAGAGAATTGTTGCTGGCAGACCCACTTGATAAGAAATGTTGTTTAATCTGAATGCAAGTAATGCCTGGTAGTAACTCAATAAACACAAAGAAACAAGAACCAGTTAAGGGACTTTTGTAAATATAAAAGATAATATAAATGCATATTTCTTCTTTATTCTCTTATCTGACTTAAATTTAAATTGCATGAAACAGCATGTAAATGATTTTATTGTTGGTCCTATAGCATATAGAAATGTAATATATTTGACAATAATAGCACCAAGGAGGTGGGTGGGATCAAAGTTGTAAATAAGGAGGAAGGAAATGACACCAGATGCTAACTTGTATCCAAGGGAATAAATGAAGAGAACCAGAACTGTTAAATTACAAGGTTAATGTAACAAACCCTGCAAATATACATTTGCTCTCCTCTCTTCTCTCAGCTTCTATAAATGATATAAAATTGCATAAAGTAATAATTATAACAATATATTGTTGGGTTTGTAATATACATAAATGTCATACGTATAACAATGATAGCTTGAGAGGGAAAAAGGAGCTAGAGCTACAAAGGAATAACATTTTTATATCTCACTGGTATTAAATTAGTATAGATCTCAAGTAGATTCTGATAAGTTAAGACATATGTGGTGAGCTCCAGAGCCACCACTATGAAAATTAGTCAAGAAATATAGTGAAAAATCATTAAAGAAATTAAAATGTTACAAGAGAACAGTTTAACGATGCAAATGAAAGTAGTAATGGAGGAACAAAAATACTATAGACATATATGAAACAAAAGTAAAGTATCAGACATAAACCCAACTCTATCAATAATAACATTAAATGTGAGTGAATTAAATAATCCAATCAAAAAGCAAAGATTGTCAGACTAGATAAAGAAAACAAGACCCACTCTATGCTGTCTACAGGAGACATACTTTGATTTCACAGATAGAAATAGGTTGAATTCAAAGAATGGAAAAAAGATAAATCATTCAAAAACAACCTTAAGAAAGCTGGAATGGTATACTAACAATGGTATACTAGACAAACTAGACTTTAAAACAACAAAAAAAGTTACTAGGGATAAAAGGGACATTTTGTAATGATCAAAGAGTTAATCTATCACTAAACAATAACAATAATAAACATATGTACCTACAGTAGACAAATTACTGACCTGCTAAAGATAACCGTACCATAATTTCCACAACTTGGAAATGTTTTACATTACACAGCCAAGGAGATTTTGCAGGTGTGATTTAGTTAGGGATCTTGAGATAGAGAATATCTTGGATTACCCAATGTAATCACAAGGGTCTTTGTGAGTGAGAAGCAGATTTGGAGTCAGACAGTGAGAGACTGGAAGATGTCATGCCACTGGCTTTGAAGATGGAGGTTGATGCCATGAGAGAAGGAATGCGGGAAGCGTCTATAAACTAGAAAATGTAATGAAATTGATTCTACCCTAGAGTCTGCAGAAAAAACACAACCCTGCCAACAACTGGATGTTAGGACTTTTGCTCTCAATAACTAAGATAATATATTTGCATTGTTTTAAAACTCTGAGTTTCTGGTAATGTGTTACAGCAGCAATAGGAAACTAATATAGATTTTGATACCAGAAGTGGAGAACTACTGTAAGAAATACTGGCTTTGAAATTGGGAAGCGGGCAGAGGAATGAAAAATTTTATGGAACATCATAGAAAAGGGCTAGATTGCTGGAGGAGATCATTAATAGAACTACAGAAGTTAAAGACTCTACTGGTAAGGACTCAGAAGGCAGTGAGTAGCATGGGAGAGGAAGCATATATCACCTTAGAGAATAACTAAATCACCATAAACTGATTGTAGGTGGAAATATGCACATTAGAAATGATCCTGACGAGGGCTCAGAAGGAAGTGAGGAGAATGGTAGCGGAAAACGGAAAACTATATAGCACTAGAGAATAACTAAATCTTCATAAACAGACTGTAGGAGAAATGTGGACATTCAAAGCATAGCTGGTGAGGGCTCAGGGGGAAATGGGGAACATGTTATTGGAAACTGGAAGAAAGGAAAACCTTGTAATACAGTGGCAGAGAGCTGAGCTGAATTGTGTCCTACAGTTACATGGGAAGCAGACTTGTAGGTGATGAACTTGAGTATTTGCCTTAGGAGATTTCCTAAAAAAGCGTGGAAGATGCAGCTGGTTTTCCCTTGCTACTTAGAGTAAAATGTGCAAAAACAAACAAACAAAAAAGATAGATCACTATTTGGCAAAAAGGAACCAGGATTTAATGATTTGGGAAATTTTCAACCCATCCAGATTGCAAAAGACTCTAAAATTTGCAGATTCACACTTAGGAAAGTGTGCTATGGAGAGAATGTCAAGGGTGTGGCTGAACAACGCTCCAATATAGGCCTAAAGCAAGGTTAACATGAGGGAAGCCATATTGTAACTTAGAATAACCTCTAACCAACCCTCCCAGCTGTATATGGTTTAACTTACACATAGCCTAGGTGATAAATAGCTACTCTTCAGGAAATATACACACTCTGCAGATTATAATCCTGGCTGATGCATTGTGATACATGACAACTTTGTTCTGTTGAGCTTCTTAGGAATATGGTGACCTCCTCAGAGAAGAACATCTATGCTGCCATCCACCACGATGACAACTGAAAGACCTGGTGTGGCGCCTCTGGTCGCTGATGCCAGACGGTCAACATACCTGAGCCCCTCCTTCATAGCCCACTAGCCCTATATAACGGCTTGAACTGGGTGCTTGTTTAAGATGTTCTTTGGGACATGAGTCCACCATCTTCCAATTTTGCTGGCTAATCTAATAAATCCCTTTCTCGACCACCGACTTATCTTGCAATTGATTGACGTTAGTGTTGTGGTGAGCAGAATGACCCCTTGCTCGGTTACACTTCTGCTAGTGCCTCAAAAGGATGAAAATGTCAGAGTATTCAATTTCACAGACAGGTCTTTGAAGCGATGAAGTGTGTGACTCATGGATCTCGTCAGCCATCTCAGCAGAAACTGAAGATAGAGATGGGGTTATCAGGAAAGTTCTGTACAGGAAGGTCTGTATAAAAAAGTGCATTTATGTAACATTCACAGGAGACCCACAAGGTCCTCAAAGATGTTACATCTGTGAAAAACTGAAGGCTTGGACTAAAAAGAACAGAGAGAAGATGAATAAAAGAAGGCTCTCAGACTTCCAACATCCACAATCAGAAAACAGGCTGATAAAACTACTCAGCTGAAACACGTGAAGGCAGCCTTTAGGAACTAGAAAAGGCAACAAAATAAATTCTTCTTCAGGACCTCCAGAGGAAACGCAGCCCTGCTGACACTTTAATTTTATGACTTCTGATTTGCAAAACTGTAAGATAGTAAATTCACACTGTTTTAAGGCACTAAGTGCTTGGTAATTTTAGCAGCAATATAGGAAGCTAATACAGCATCTACAATGTTGCTCCAAAACACACAAAGCAAAAATTGACAAAACTGAAGGTAGAAATAGACAATTCAACAGTAATAGTTGGATACTTCAATACTTCATTTTAAATATGAACAGAACTACAAGACAGAAGATTAGTAAGGCAGTAGAAACTTTGAACCACACTATAAACCAACAAGATCTAACAGACATCTAAAAAACACTTGACTCAACAACAGCAGAGTAGACATTCTTCTCAAGTGCACATGGAACATACTCTAGAAGAGACCATATGCTAGGCCATACAACAAGTGTGATGTTGTGATATAATAAGAAATGTATATTTGGTCTTTGTCCTTCGTTCCTGGCACAGAGCTTCTAAAATCTTTGTAATTTCCAAACTGGTAACAGTAACAGGAGCATATTTTGTTATAATATTTTGTTTTTATTCCCAGCTCCTGGCTAGCTCCAGACTGATAAAGGTGAAAGCAGCACCTTTTGTTATTCATACAAAGCCCCTTTCCAGCACCTCTGAGTTTCTGTTAATGAGGTGACTTTTGGAAAGCCCTAAGGATGGGGGCCTGGTTGCCAGGGAAACTAATTATGTGATTAAAGAGTTGGAACTTCAGGTCCACCCTCAACCTCTGGGGAGGGGAGAGGAGCTGGAGATTGAGTGAGTTACCAATGTCCAATGATGTAATGAATCATGGGTATATAATGGAGCCTCAACAAAAACCCTAAATGAAGACATTCAGAGAGCTCCTGGATTGCTAACACATAGAAGTTCTGAGAGGGTGATTTGCCTGCCATGGAAACTCCATGCCCCTTCCCTCCTTTTCCCTATGCAACTCTTGATCTGGTTACATTCTCAGTAAAAATCCTTTATAATAAACTGGTAAATGTAAGTAAGTATTGCCCTGAGTTCTGTGAGCTGTTTCAGCAAATTATTGACCCCAAGAAGGGAGTTGTGGAATCCCCAATTTATAGGCAGTCAGTCAGAAGTACAGGTGACAACCTGGAACTTGTGATTGGCATCTGAAGTCAAGGCAACTGAGCCCTTAACCTATGGAGTCTGTATCAACTCCATGCAGTTACTGTCAAAATTGAGTTAACTTGTAGTACAACCAGTTAGTGTCCTCCAAGAATTGGAGAATTGCTTGGTATAAAACCCCACACACATTTGGCTTCAGAAGTGTTGTTGTGAGTAGAGAGAAACAGGAAATTTTCCTTTTTTGTTTTTGGTGTGGATGATTGGCCCTGACCTAACACTTGTTGCCAATCTTCCTCTTTTTGCTTGAGGAAGATTATTGCTGACTAACATCTGTGCTAATCTTCCTCTATTTTGTATATGGGACACCGCCACAGTATGGCTTAATGAGCAGTGTGTAGGTCCGTGCCCAGGATGCAAACCCCAGCTGGCCGAAGCAGAGCACGCAAACTAGGCCACTGAGCTGGCCCCAAGAAGTTATCCTTTTAACAAGCCTCAATAAGCTTAAAAGGATTGAAATTATAGAAAGTGTCATCTCCAACAAAAATGGAATTATATTAGAAATCAGTAACAAAAGAAATTTTTGAAATTCACAAATATGTGAAAATTAAACAACCTACTCCTAACTGAGCAATGGATCAAAGAAAAAAATCACAGGGGAAATTTAAAATATTTTGAAATAAGTAAAAATGAAGACACAACCTAAAACAACTTATGAGACTCAGCAAAAGCAGTGCACATAGGGAAATTCATAGCTACTCTTAAAAAAGAAAAAAGAGAGCCTGGCCCCGTGACATAGTGGTTAAGTGTGCGTGCTCTACTGCTGGCGGCCTGGGTTCGGATACTGGGCGTGCACTGATGCACCGCTTGTCAGGCCGTGCTGTGGCGGCATCCCATATAAAGTGGAGGAAGACAGGCACAGATGTTAGCCCAGCGCCAGTCTTCCTCAGCAAAAAGAGGAGGATTGGCATGGATGTTAGCTCAGGGCTAATATTCCTTACAAGAAAAAAAAGAAAAAAGATCTCAAATCAGTAACCTAACCTTCCAACTGGACAAAGTAGACCAAAATAAACCTAAAACATGCAGAGGGAGGAAGTAACAAATATTAGGATGGAAATAAATGAAATAGAGAATAGCAAAACAATAGAGAAAAATCAGTGAATCCAAAGGTTTGTTCTTCGAAAATATCAGGAAAATCAAGAAACCTGTAGCTAGACTGACCAAGAAAAGAAAAGCCTTAAATTGCTAAAATCATGAATGAAAATGGAAACAGATCTAGAAAACTTACAAGAATAAAAATGATAACAAGAGGATACTATGTACATGTGATATAAGCTAATTAGACCACTCAGATGAAATGACCAAATACCTATAAAGACACAAACTACAAAAACTTATTCAAGAAGAAACAGAAAATTTGAATAATCCTATAACAAGCAAAGAGATTAAATTAGTAATAAAAAAACTACCTACAAAGAAAAACTCAGGCCTAGATGACATCTACCAAACATTTAAAGAAGAATTAATACCAATTCTTCACAAACTCTTCCAAAAAATAAAAGAGAGAGGACTACTACTCAACTTCTTCCTAAGACCAGTATTACCCTAATATCAAAACCAGGCAAAGACATTGCAAAAAAGAAAACCACAGATCAATATTTCTTATGAATATAGATGTAAAAGTTCACAGAAAATAGGACTAGAAAACTGAATCAGGCAAGGTATAAGAAAAATTATATGCCACAACCAAGTGGGATCAATTCTAGGAATGCAAGATTAGTTCAACATCTGAAAATTAATTAATGTCATACATCATACCAATAAAATAGAATAAAAAATAAAAACCATGTTATCATTGCAATAGATGCGGAAAAAGCATTTGACAAAATCCAACATTCTTTCATGATTTAAAAAAAAAACAAAACTCAGAAAACTGGGAATAGAAAGAAATGACCTCAGCCTCATAAAAGGCATCCAGGAAAACCCCAGAGCTGACAGCTTCCTTGATGGTGAAAGTGGAAGTTTACCCTCTAGGACCAGGAACAAGACATGGGCATCTGCTACATCACTCCCATTTTTGTACTAGAGATTACAGCCAGGGTGATCAAACAATACTTTTAGTGGTTTCCTAGGCCTGCAGAGATGGCAGGGGGTGGGGAAGGGAGATGATAGCTAAAGAGTATGGGGTTTCTCCATCAACAAAACGAAAAGACAACCTAACAATTGGGAGAAGATATTTGCAAACCATACATCTGATAAGGGCTTAATCTCCAAAATATATAAAGAACTCATGCATCTCAACAATAAAAAAACTACCAACCCAATTAAAAAATGGGCAAAAGACCTGAACAGACATTTCTCCAAAGAAGATATACAGATGGCCAACAGACACATGAAAAGATGTTCAAAATCACTAACTATCAGGGAAATGCAAATCAAAACTACAATGAGATATCACCTCACGCCCGTCAGAATGGCTATAATTAACAAGACAGGAAACAATATGTGTCGGAGAGGATGTGGAGAAAAGGGAACTCTCATACACTGCTGGTGGGAGTGCAAACTGGTGCAGCCACTATGGAAAACAGTATGGAGATTCCTCAAAAAATCAAGGATAGAACTACCATATGATCCAGCTATTCCACTGCTGGGTATTTATCCAAAGAACTTGAAAACACCAATTTGCAAAGGTACATGCATCCCTGTGTTCATTGCAGCGTTATTCACAATAGCCAAGACTTGGAAGCAACCTAAGTGCCCATCAAGGGACAAATGGATAAAGAAGATGTGGTATATATACACAATGGAATACTACTCAGCCATAAGAAACGATGAAATCCAGGCATTTGTGACAACATGGATGGACATTGAGGGTATAATGCAAAGTGAAATAAGTCAGAGGGACAAGGTCAAATACCGTATGATTTCCTTCATTAAGTAGTAGATAACAACAATAAACAAACACATAGGGACAGAGATTGGATTGGTGGTTACCAGAGGGGAAGGGGGGAGGGAGGAGGGTGAAAGGGATAATTCGGTACATGTGTGTGGTGATGGGTTGTAATTAGTATTTTGGTGGGGAACATGATGTAGTCCATGCAGAAATAGAAGTACAATGATGTACACCTGAAATTTTTACAATGTTATAAACCAATTAAAAAAAAAAAAAAAGAGTATGGGGTTTCTTTTTGTAGTGAGGAAAATGTTCTAAAATTGACTGTGGTGATGGTCACACAATTCTTTGAGTGTACTAAAAACAATTGAGTCACACACTTTAAATGGGTGAATTGTATGAATTATATGTCAATAAAACTGTTTAAAA
Organism: Diceros bicornis minor; assembly: GCF_020826845.1. Taxonomy (NCBI): domain Eukaryota; kingdom Metazoa; phylum Chordata; class Mammalia; order Perissodactyla; family Rhinocerotidae; genus Diceros; species Diceros bicornis. The sequence goes on along the minus strand of NW_026690880.1, from coordinate 99,559 downwards.
GTGCATATGAATCCTCATAGATTTAAATGATAACCTAGCCAAAGCTAATTCATTTAATGCTATTCATTTAATTCTATTCCCATAAAGGATGTAGATCAAAACACTAAAATAAACAGACGGTTAGATGCACCCCTTGCTAATTACCTCTTAATATGGCAGGCTTCTGTTTCCCTCGCGTTCTGATCTTACATAGTGAGAGGGCACATGTGTGCCTTTGGGGGTGTGTGGTGGAGGGTACAAGATGATTGGTGATTCGTGTTCCACAGCAAGCCACAGAACAACTGGCCCTGTGGGATGGTGGCAGGCCCAGACACTGGGGCTTGTTTCCTAGGTGTTAATATTTGTTACAACTTTCAATAAGGTATCTTCTTGTTTTAAGACCTACTGTCTTCTCACTTAAAGAGGTTTCACAGAAGGACAAAGTGTACAAATGGACAGTCTTGCTGTCTGTATGGATTCCACACTCACCAGAATAGGCTGGCTTGGAAAACAGGCCGATGCAGTTCCTCCATGGCTGCAGAGTTGTCCTGCTGACCCAACTCCTGATGTGCAGACAGCCCGTGAATTGCTAGAAAATGCAGTGACTTCTGCCTCTGATTCCCCTTTTATGGAGGAAGGAAGTGGATAATTCAATCAGTGGATAATCCAGAGGAGACATCCTGTCTCTTATCAATGGGATTTCAGAGATTCCTAAAGCTTTATACCTAAACACAAAAATGTTGGGTGATTGACACTGTCAGATACTGTTGATAGATGAAAAAATTTACTACAATTGTGTGGGGAGGTGGTATTTGCAGTTTCTATTTCCTTTTTCTTCCACTATGGATACCTTCTGTAAAAATAGGAATGGAAGTTTATATGTACAAAAATGTCCATACAACTTATGTTTTAATAGGAAAAATAGAGACTGTGTAAACGTTTAACAATAAAAGAATGTCCAAAATATTTATTAACACGTCTCTAGAATATATCACACGTCTCATGTAATTACTCTTTCCCTTCCCTTTAACCTAAATAATTAATGTTCCTTTACTCTCTTTACTTCACTGATGTTGATTTAACTCTTTTATTATTCCATTATTTCCTCTATAAACTTATTACTTGAAATCATATAGAAGTCTTTGTTTAATTGCACTAATGGTTAAATCCTGAATCTTTAATACAGTCTAATACAAATAATTACTTTTACCACCTCCCCCAAATGCTAATACCTTCAACAGTTTCAATTCTATTTTTAAGCTTCCTGACATTTGTATTACTGTTTTTATGCATTTTATACTACATATATTTTAAACTCCATGAGAGATTTCTAGAATTACTTCACAAAATAAAATTCATTTATATTTATTTATAAATTATAAATTATCCTTTCCTTTCCTCTTCAGTCCTTTCTGCATTCCTGGTTTTCAACCTGGGATTATATTCCTTTCGGTGTGATAACTCACTCCAGTATTTTACCTAATTCAAGGCTACTAACAACGAAAAGTTTCACTTTAAGTTTTTCTAGAACTTCTTTATTTGGGGCACTACTGCTGCTGGGTGTAGAATTCTGGTTTGACGTGAGATTTCATTTAGCATTTTAAAAATGCTGCTCTGTTGATGTCTATCTTATTTTCTTTATGGTTAGAAGTCACCAATTGGCCTTTTTCTTGCTTATTTGGCATCTATAATCCCTAAAACCCTTTACATTAACTTTGGCTTTTAGACCATAGTTTAGTTCATTAATATTTCCTGTGTAGTCACTCTGCTTAGGGAATGCTGAATTAATTGAATCTGTGGATTGATGTCTTTCATCGACTTGGAACATGCTTGTGTATTTTCACTTCTGACATCAATTCCTCCCCATGTTCTCTCAACTCCCCTTTTAATCACACCCCATGTGTTTTCTAATTCTACCCTGAATTTTCCAATGTCATTGACCCTATGATTTTCTTGGGAGATTTGCTCTTGAACTGTCTTCCATTTTAGTAAACCAGCCTTTTGCTGAAATCAATGTCTTCTTAATTCCTTAAATTCTTAATTTGACTTCTAACATAAACACAATATATAACTTGAATTTTTTTTAAAAAAGAGCTAGCAGAGCAGTTTGACAATAAGGAGAAAATGATTTACTTTTGATACAATAAAACTCAAATAGATAGGAGAAAATTATAAATTGGATCATATTAAGATATATGAGGAGCCAGTATTCATTAAAACTCACCAGTAAGACAGAGTGGGTGGAAAACCTGAGTATCTTGTTCTTTGTACTGATGTGGACTACATTTTGAAATGATAATATTTAGATTTCTTGGGTTAAATAAAAATGTTATAAAATCCAGTTTCATCTGTTTGTATTTACTTTCTTTAACATGTCTTCTGGAAAATTGAAATGACATAGGTCATGTTGTGATATCTCTGTAGGTCTTGGTTGGATAGAGGCATGATGTGATGGTTAATTTTAGGTGTCAACTTGACTAGACTCAGGATTGCCCAGATAGACTGTGAAGCATTATTTCTGGGTGTGCTTGTGAGGATGTTTCTGGAAGAGATTAGCATTTGACTCCATAGTCTACATAAACAAACCCACCATCACTAGTGTGGGGGAGCATCATCTGATCTGTTGAGGGCTCAATAGAACAAAAAGCAAAGAAAGGCTGAATCCATTGTCTCTTCCTGACTTGGGATGTCCTTCTTTTCCTGCACTTGGACATCAGAGGTCCTGGTTGTCAGGCCTTCAGACTTTGACTGAATTATATCACTGGTTTCTCTTGTTCTCCAGCTTGCAGATGGCAGATTGTGGGACTTCTCAACCTCCATAACCTTGTGAGCCAATTCCTACAATAAATCTCCACTTCTATATGTTTATATATATTCTATGGTTCTATTTCTCTAGAGAATCCTGACTAATACACATGGATAACAAAGTGCATATTAAGTGAACATGGAGGAACTTTCCTAAGGCATAGGAGGCTCCCCCAAGCCCCAGGAGGAAGCAACTCATCCCATCCAGGCAGCAGGCATGAGCACGTTCACACACACACACACACAAACCCAAGTAATTTGAAAATGTGCTCAAGCTCAAACTCTCACTCTCTGCCTTATTGTTCATCACAGCAGTGATTTCTACATGGCATGTTATACATCCTTTGCCATTTATTATCTATTTCCTCCCACTAAGACTAAATCAAGCAGGCACAGTCAGTCTGTTTAGTTATTTTGTAGATCACAGGTTTTATACCAGAGCTTTGCGTGTAGTAAACGCTCTAAAAATCGAATGACCAAATAGTTTTCCCTCCAAACTGGAACATATCAGGGAATGAAAAGGGTAGTGCTAATAATTATGATAAGACAACAGAAGAAATATGTGGTGAAGACAGAAATAGAGGTTTTAAAATTAAGATGAACTAATCACTTTTGCATTTTAAACAGGTCATTGTGACTAGAATCTCATGATTGGATTACGAGGAGAAAGGATTTGGAATCTTAAGCTACTCTTGCTAATTTATTGCAGTGTACCACTCTAAATGTGGTATCTTTGCACAAGAGTAGTTAAGTTGAGGGGCCGGCCCCGTGGCTTAGCGGTTAAGTGCTGGCACTCTGCTGCTGGTGGCTGGGGTTCGGATCCTGGGTGCACACCAATGTACCGCTTTTCTGGCCATGCTGAGGCCGTGTCCCACATACAGCAACTAGAAGGATGTGCAACTATGACATACAACTATCTGCTGGGGCTTTGAGGAAAAAAACGAGGAGGAGTGGCAATAGATGTCAGCTCAGAGCTGGTCTTCCTCAGCAAAAAGAGGAGGATTAGCATGGATGATAGCTCAGGGCTGATCTTTCTCGGAAAAAATAAAAAAACAGTAGTTACGTGGATGGAATTAAAATATTTCATGAAGAAATGTTTTAGTGTTTGAATTTTACATGTATATAAATATAAAATATATATTGTACACATAACATATGTGAGCCCTTTCTGTGTACAAAGCCATATGTGAACACTATAGTGGGAAAAGTTGGAAAATCCATATTAGTCTTGTCTTCATGGAATATCTAATTTAGTGAGAACGAATTAAATCTTGAAAGAAATAGATAATAATGCACATATAACTAAAATAGAAAGAAAATCAACACAGAGGTAAAATGGAGTTTTGTAATTTAGGTTACTAGAGCAGGAGACATCCCTGTGTGGAAATGATATTTTGTATGAGATCTGAAAGGTGATTAGAAATAAATTAGAAGTGGATAACCTGTAGGTAGCTTCAGAAGGGTGCATGGATGGTTCATTGATTGGTGAGTTTGGGGTGGCAGGCTGTGCAGAGTGACACCCAGGGGTAGACAGCTTATTACCACAAATAAGTGAGTTTGGGGACACTGAGAGAGAAGCAAATTATTTGAGGATGTGATTTGTTGAAGTTGGGACCTGGTCATTGTGAGTTGAGTCATCACTGATGTGGTGAGTGGGCAGGTAGATAAATGGGTCTGGGGGTCAGAGTTAGGTCTCTGTTGATTATTTGGACATGTTTGGCTCATTAGTGGTATTTGAAGCCAGGGAAATGTATGGGTTTTGCCCAAGAAGGAGGGTGCAGATGGGGAACAGGTGTCAGAGCAGGGCTCACTTCCAGGAATCATCCATCGTTGTGGGGTGGTCATAAAGGTAAGCAAGGATGTTGCTCAGGAAGTTTAGACAGGCAAGAACAGGACAGTGTAGGGTGGTGGATCCCAAAGACAAATCAGCTTTTAAAAGGACATTGCTGTCCTCAATGTCACCTGCTACTGCAGAGCATGTCAGACAAATCATGAAAAGTCCCCAGTTGATTAGAAAGAGACACGGCTTGTGAGGTTAGCAAGAGAAGCATCCACAGAATGGGGATGGGATTGGGTGGGCACTGTGGAAACAGAGGCATTGGGATATATGTGAACTTTTTGCAATGTATGCCTGGCAGGAGGAGGAAAGTAGGGGCGTGGAGGGTGAGGACTATTAGGAATTCTGGATGAGAGATTCGTTTGTAGATGGTAGAGATTTGTGCATATTTGAAACTTGAGGGATGATTCCAGTAGGGAAGTTATGGAAAGCACAACAAATATTGAGGGCATAATGTCATTGAAATGGAAGGATAAGATAAAAATCAGAGTGGTTTCAGCCAAAAAATCAATTTCTTTGGATATAACAACAGAAAGGGTGTGATAAATGAATTCCTTATGAGGAATATTTGTAGATCTGATGACTAGAGAGTGAAATAGTTCTTGTCTGGTGGTTTACAATTTATCTGTGAAATATGGAGGATGTCGGAATATAGAGATTTATGGAACTCAAGAAATGGAAAGAATTGAGCAGGGCATTCAGGAAGCATTAGAGCATGCATATAAGTCCATTGGTTGCTGTTGATTCTCTGTTGGGATCCACAGGTTTCTGGTGCATTCTCTCTTCAGTGCAAGTGTCAACATGGCATGGCAGGTATTTGAAATCATCTTAAGTGTGCAGGGTGGATATGATGGCAATAAGTAATCTTGGAGTATGGTCAGTGGATGACTGAAATGATGCACTGTGAATCTGAGGTTACTAGAAAGGAGTATGAGAAGAAAAAGAGTGGTTTGTGAAGATATTCCTACTGGAGTAATCTAGTTTATTGAAGAATGATTATTTAGAGTGGATTTATTTGTGTAAAAACTGGAAATGTGGAAATTTGTGGTGGGAATATGGTGTTTGTGAATTACTGATTTGTGAGCAGGAGAATTTTGGGTGAAGATAGGATCGGGGTGTGGAAGTGGATGACTAATAATGGAATAGTGAATAATTTCATTAGAGATGAGGCACTAAAAGGATCTATGGAGTCCTTGGAAGTCGTGTGTCCCAATAACAGTTGGCTGTGGGGAACCAGCATGTGTGAATTTGACCATGACAGAGAGAGGAGGAGAGGAACATCCTGAAGCAAGATGGCGGAGGGAAGTTGGTCTGGATTTGACACTAGATAATGACCTGGCTATTTCTGTCCTTGTCTCACCTCAGCTTGATGGTGTCACTGAATCCTGTTCTCCACATGTGGTCCCTGTACCAGCAGGATCAACATCACCTCTTAGAAATGAAAAGTCTCCATTCCTTCCCTAGACCTACTTGGGTTGAGGTCCAGCACTCTGAGTTTTAAAAACCGTCCAATGATTGTGATGCACAGTGTGAATTGAGACGCATGTGTCCAGGGAGAGAAGGAGGGTGGAATATCTATGTGAGCTGAGAACGATCTCCATGGATGGTAATCTTCATCCTCCATTTTGTTCAAATTTCAGATTTTATTTTGTTTTGAAAGAGAAAGCTCAAAAAACATGCCCCAACTTCATAGTGGAAACAGTAAGACCGTGAAACTAAACCCAATCAGAAAACTGAAGTTCTACGCACCCTGAAGCCTAAGCAGCTGTATATTCCAGAGGCCAGTTACTGGACTAACTGCCCATCCTGGCGGTGAGGTCAGATGCAGTCAGTGGGAGGAGACCTTGAAGAAGCCGCAGAAAGTCTGTGGATACAGTAGACTGCAGGGACTCCAGGCCTGCAGCAGTGAAGGAGAACTCTTACGTTCTTTGGAGTCGCAAATACCTTCTAAACGGTCGCACAGACTGGCCCATGTGAATCTCTGGACCATGCTGGGGCCGAGGGATCTGCACACCAGCCCTGAGCCCACCCGGGCCACTGTCCATATTGGGCAGAGATGAGTCCAGGGATGGGTCTGGGTCGCTCACAGCCCCTCTGCAGGCAACAGGCATCTTCTAGAGATATCAGTGGACAGACACAGAAAGTGAAGAAAAGCATGGGACAGACTGACGGTGGCCTCGAGGACAGACGAGATTGCCGGGGAGGCAGAGAGAGCAAGGAGCCAAGAAAGGCATCCTGAAAACATAGTGAGGAAAGCAACATCAGTTCTAAAGAAAAGGAGAGTGGTGCCGATGAGAAATTCCCCATGAGACAGGCTTGACTCTCACAGCATCTCTTTGTAACGGCCATCATGATCTTGACCTTTCATGGTAAACCTCAATTATTATTTACCATGAGTTTTCTCCTTTTTATATTAAAATTGATAGGAGAATTGAAGCTGAGGAATTAGTGTTTTGAAGTTACATTTGTATTTTCTAGAACTTACACTCAATGAAGACATGATACCTACTTGAACAAGATTTGTCTGTTAATTTATATTAAATCCGATTCCATAAATTTTATTGTGATTTTGCTTTTTTTTTTTTTTTGCTGAGGAAGATTCACCGTGAGCTAACATCTGTTGCCAATCTTCCTCTACTTTGTGTGTGGGTCACCGTCACGGCATGGCTGCTAATGAGTATTGTAGGTCCGTGCCTGGTAACTGAACCTGGGCCACCAAAGCAGAACATGTCAAACTTAACCACCTGGCCAGGGGCCAGCACTATGATTGTGCATCTAATTATAACATAAAATCCATCAATCTTCTCTTCATGGTCACATGGTAATTCAGACATAGGTGATTTCAATATCATGAATTAAGTATCTCTTATCTGTTACCTGGCAAACTTGTGCAGCTTTGATTTTGGAATATTAAAAATGAGCATACCCCCTGGGGGCATTATTCTCCACTTAAGAGAAGCTTGCAGCAGGCTCATTGCCTTCCTTCCCACACTAGATCCAGAGTCGTGGAAATGTGTTCGCCTTGCACACAGCACAGAGCACAAAGGAATTACTCCACAAACACGTGATAAGTGAATAACTGGTGGGATCATCAGGTCATTCACAGAAGCCAGACTGAGAGAGAGCTTCCTTAGGTCAGGAAGGAGAAGCATTCCTTTATATTTGTGAGGTTTTAATTTGTAACGTTGTAATATGAAAAACAACTATACTACATTTATCAAAATTGTGTTCTGAAGGTTTTCAAAAATCTCTAAATCTCGGAAGAGAAAAATCAATCTCTGTGAATCTGTTACTTGCTTCAAAGATTGTCAACTCGTATACCATCTGGCTTTGTTTATCCTCACACCAAGTCCCCAAGAATTAACCAGAAGAGATGGCTGAGAGCACATCATTTCAGCTGTAAATATTTCCGTTTCTCTTACAGATGAGGGATTTTGGAACACAAACACAATAATATTATCACACACAAAAATAAAAATGTCATTCGGATAATCAACTGTCCAGTCAGTATCCCAAGTCTCCCAGTTTTGTCAAGGTTATTTCCTGGTTTTACATTTTATTTGAGTCTGGATCGTCATGAAACCCTTCTTTTGCAATTGGTTGATCTGTTTCTGAAGTCACTTTTAATCTCTTAGTAGTTCATGCATCTTGGGATTTGGGTGGGATATGAGTGTGTGTGTTTGTGTGTCTACACCGATGCGTGAACTCTTTCTTTCCTGGATGGCAGTGTCCTGAAAGGAAGGACCTGGGCTGTGGGAAACAGGATTTCTACTCTGCTTCAGGCTGAACTGAAAAGGCATCCGTGGGTGACACTTGCAGCCTTCAGAAAGGAGGGGGAAGAAGTACCAAGGAATTCAAGACAATGGCCCTTGTCTTACAGGGTATTTCCAGGGCATGATGTTCAAAATGCCAGGTGCTAAGACTTTAGCTCCACGTCATTGGGTGGATTCTCAGCATGAGCTCTGAGCTGTGTCTGTTCACCACCCACGTGGGGAGCATTTCAGTATTTTAATTGGTAAGGTTGTGTCTGTTGTGTCTGTGGTGTCTGAGATTGGTGGCATTCCCCTTCTGGACCCACTTCTATACCTGCCCCTCTCCTGCCTCATCTTTCAAAACTCCCAACAGGAAAGTTTCACATCCCTGTAACACAAATCCACATATCCTCAGCACAGACTAGGGAAAAGAACACAGCAGTCCCAGGGACTAAGTGCTCTATTCGCACCGGCCCAGTTGCCACTTTGGGACAAGTCAGTAACAACACGACTGAGTATGTAAACGAGTGATTGTCTAAGACCATGGACCTCAGAACCACATGGGCCCAGATGTCACCCAGGGCAGCAAGGGACGGTGTGGGTCATTCAGTGGACAGGATTAAGGTCTATTGTCCTGGCAAACCAGAGCTCACCCCTGATCCATCAGGCCCAGCCAGGGAGGAATGGCCACGATGTACCTGACAGAGAGGCTGGGGGCCTTCTAGGGAATTTCTGCCCAAAAAGAATCATACAAGGAAGTGCGGGGATGCTGGAAATCCTAGTTCACAGGGAGCAGTGAGGTTTACGGAACAAAGTCCTGTTGTAGCTTTAAAAGCTGCATCATGAATCTTTCCCTCTGGATATGAAACAAGCGGGAAAAGGAGTTCCTAGGGCGTGGGCCAGGATCCCAGGTTTCCAGTCTAGGCGAAGGGTGAACAGGGAGGACTAGAGGCGGCCTGATGGGGATGTCCTGTCGGCCCTTAGTCCATCTGCACATGGTGTTCCTTTGGCCTAGTCTCTTCCACATGCAAACTTTTATCTTTTTACATTTTTCCTCATTCAGTGTTGATGCAAATCCAGAGACTGGTTAGAAAACGGCAATTTCCAATATCTGATCAAAGAAACATCAACAAGAGAAGCAAAAAACATTCCTTCTTCCTGGAAAGCTGTAGAAAGACAGCCGCTGTCCTAGGGAAGGACATGGTCCTGGTAAGTACTATTTGAAAGACACCCACATTTCAGTGGTTGTTGCTCTGCCTGGGAAAGTTCCTCCAACCTCTAGATCCAGGGAGATCTGAGGGGCTGTCTCTGCTCCTGGCCCAGGTGAACCACACTGAAATGCACCTGTCCTCTGAGGAAGGGGGACTTAAGGGTTTCATTCAGTAGCCAGGGAGGAGGCTGGCCCTCCTCCCTTCTCCCACATACAATAAGCTGTGACCATACACAAGTTCTTCATTCAAGGAGGAAAGTGAGATTCTGTGTCTCATTTACATGAGCATAAGAAGTGAAAGAACCACACCACAACACCCAGGCTGTGAAAGAAACAGGATATAATGTAAGAGTCAAATCTACCATTTACTATTAAAGAAATAATATCACTCCTCCCCAATGGGTTAACAGTGGCTGGCGTCGTGATGTCAGGGAGAGGGAGGGGGTGGTGCCCTCCCTCTCGGGATTTAGGGGAAACCAGGGAAAGTCTTAGGATGTCCTTGTTCACTCAGGGTGGGAAGAGCTGGCCCGGTGCACCCCGAGGGTCCCAGTGGCCCTGCTGGTCAGGAGGAGCTGCACTTGTGGTCTCCAGAGTGTGACGGCTCATCACCAAGGGCATGGTGGCTGAAGAGAAGAAACAGACTATTTTGGGGATCCTTCCTGAGATTCATGGCACAACTCCCTGTTCCCCTGCACTCTGATCCAAACCCTGTACCGAGTGCTCAGTCCATCAACAGCACCTCGTTTGTCCCTGATGCAGGAGGCATCATTTAGCATCACCCATTTCAGAGGATGCAACTGAATCCCAGAGAGGAGAGGGGAGCGGCCTGTCCCAGGCCTGCTCAGCAGTGGAGCTGGGATCGAGGCCCATGCTTAGCCCGAAGATGTACTGAGCCCCTGGATTCAGTTGCTCCTGGTCCCAACACTCACTTGGCCCTGAACTGGAGGATGTCCGGTTCCTCGTTCTCCTGAAGAGCCGCATTTTGCTCGCCTTCTGGTGTGCGGGCTCCAGCTGGCAGGAGACCCAGTAGCTACAGGACAGAGTGGACCTGTGAGCTACCAGGAGCCACACCTCAGGTGCCCCTCCCAGAGCCTGCCAGCAGCTGAGTCCCAGTGCCCCATAGGTCACCACGCTACGAGTTCTGAGACTGATCAGCGATCCAGGCCACAGGCTCTGGAGCTGGCCATCAGAGAGAGTCTGGCCTGCCCTCACCCAACTCCTGTCCCCCTCACCTCTCATGGACACTGATGGGCTCCATGGCCTGGAACCAGGCCCCAAATCGCTCGTCGGGCTCCAGGTCATATCCATTTGCAGGCTGCTGGAGCAGCTGGATCCTCCTGATGAGTTTGTATTTCTGGGAGGAAGGACAGGATGCAGACAGGGCTTGGGTGGGGAACGCTGCGAGGGACTTGTGCAGAGTGAGGATCTGGTCTGGGGTCTGTGCTCACTCGGGACCCCTCCTTCCTTCCCTCTCCATTCAGGACTTGCCTGTCCTCACAGTTGGCTTGAATTAGTTCCTCATCCAGGAAGGTGTCCTTGATGCCAGCCCCTCCCGCACCCGCCAACGTGATGGGATGCCCAGCTTTGTGGATCTGACTCTCCCGATAAATGTAAGACCCAAGGGATGAGGACAGAGAAAGTCTTGCCAGGCGAGGTCTCTGATTTCCACATCCCCACCCTCCCCATAGCTGCTCACGTCACACCATTTCTGAAAGTTGACCCGATTTCCCTGGAAGGGAGACAGCCAATGTCCATCAGAAACAGCCTCCTAAGCCCAGAACCAACCCCCATCACACCCCTTCTCAGGCTGCAGGAATGTCAGGGCCCAGCAGAGGGCAGACCTTCCACAAAGAGAACTTGACACTGGGCCAGGCTCTGGGCTCCAGAGCAGGAGGGACAGGGGAGCTGAGGCCAGAGACCTTCTGTAGCACACCCTCTCTGATGACAGACGGGGAGACTGAGGCCTCAGGGAGCAAGGGACAGCTGGAACACAGAAGTGCTTCCTCACTTGCAGGGGCTGATGGCACTCCCCCAGGGGCAGGGCCCGAGGGGGAGGCTGAATCCATCTCAGACACAGCCTCCTGCAGCTCTGCAGGCAGGCAGCTATGAGCTTCACCAGCCCAGGTAGACTGGTGGGGGGCTTATGCGGAGCGTCTATTCACACATTGCTAAGATGGGCCTGACTCCCCAACTCCCAGGGGTGGCCATGGGGCTCTCATGAGAGGAGGTTTGCCAGGTACTGAGAGCTCAGGTCCCAGTGCAGGGCTCTCGCCTCTCAAACCTCAGGATCCTGCTCTCTGGCCCCACCTCCAGGCTCACTCACTTCCAGATCATCCTCCATCCCAATGTCCAGCAGCTTCAGGTGATAGAGGAACGTGCCCAGGAAGGGGACGACACCCTGTGAAATCAGGGTGGGAGTGGTGAGATGAGTCTCACCTCTCAGGTGCCCCCATGGACCCTCCCCCAAATCCCTTCACCCCAGCCTCCTGCCCACCACAGACTCCCACAGAGAACAGCCTAGGACCCTCAGCGGCCTCCCCCCAGTTGCCCCCTCCAGGACCACCCAACTTCCCCAGTCACCTCCCAGGGGCGGCTTTTGGCAAATCCCAGGGTATGTGGTCCCTGCCCCTCCCCTCCCTAACCCATCCTGGGCCCAGCCCTTCCAGGCCTCCTCCTGGTCACTTCCAGGGCAGGCCTTTCAGGCTCTTGGGCTCCTGGAGCTGGGCTGGAGGAGGAGGGACCCATCTCTTAGGGAGGCCTCCAGCCATGAGGTGAGTGACCCCTCCTCTGACACCTAGACCCTCCCCCTCAGGCCACCTCACCTGCTGCTGTCTCTCCTGGGCTCCCTGGGGGTCCATCTGCAGGGTGGTCCTCACAGATGACACCTCCTGCAGGGTCAAGGACAGGCTCAGGGAGGCCATGTTCCCTTCCCCATGTCTCCCAGGCCCCTGAACTTGGACCCTGGCCATCTGGTGTCTATGGCTGCTCCCATTCCAGGGTGCCCTGATTCTAGATCGCTCCCAGCTCCAACACTCCCTTCTCTGTGCCCTCAGGCCTGCCCAGGCCCCTAAGCCTCTCTCCTCATCAGGAAAGTGTGAGGAGGACTCCCCATGCATCCCAGGGTCCCCTGAGGACTCAGTATCATCTGACTGTCACCAGTGCTGTCCCCTCCCCCCTCGAGGAGGAGGAGCACAAAGCTCCTGCACATTCCTCTCCCCCTTGTACCTCATCAACCCTGTGAGGCCTGCTCCACAGATCATCTCCCTCCATTTCCCAGATGAGGAGACTGAGGCCCACAGAGGGGCAGTGACTGGCTCAGGGGCCCACAGAGGAGACCGCTCCCCCTCCCAGCCAGAGGCCCTGGCCCCTGGCCTTCACTCCTCCTCCAGACACACCTCGGACCAATGTCCTGTCCTCTGGACTCTCGGGGTGTGTTGAGGCCCTCGGTCAACCTGAGCCATGGATGGAGAGGCACAAGGTGTCTTGGGGTCCCATGCAAGTGGCTGCTGTGTTTTCCAGCCCCCTGGGATTCTCTGACACCAGGCTGGACCTGAGGCCATGCCAAAGTCCTCAGCTCCCTAGGATGCCCTCAGGATTGTCCCTGTACAGAACTCCTCCTTCACTCACTCAGGAAGGGAACCCCCGTGTGCCACATCTGAGTGACAGTGTAGGAGTTGACCACGGCACTGTGTAATGGTGACATTTGCATCCTTTTTCACTTGGAAACTTCTAATGTCCCTTCTCTTTTCTCAGGTCTCATGTTTGAAGTCTGTGGTCTGAGCCTTTGCACAATCCTTAGGCCCCTCCTGCCAGGGCCTCGATGGAGGCCATTAAGTATCTGTCAGGAAGGTCCATTAAGAATCTGTAGGTTCCTCGATAATTCTCATTGCCATCTGGGGCGTATCCTTGTCGACAAGGCACTGGGGGAGACTCACTGGTTTGTCAGCAGTGACCACTATGGGGCTAGAGTGCACAGTCCCAGAGAGCACACAGTTCTGTCCCAGATCCACCATTTGGCCCAAGGCTGTGCAGCCCCTGTGTCCACAAGGCCTGTGTGACCTCACAGTGCCCATCCCTGGGACAGGCAGAATGTCCTCCCCTGTGAGGTGCAGTGAAGACAGAAGGAGGAGCAGGGGCCTGGCTTCCTGAGGACAGACTGGGCTGCTTTAGGAAGAAAGGAACCCCCACCCACTCCATCCACCCGCCAGCCTGGAGGATGATGAGGGCCAGCTGATGGGTCCGCATGGAAGCCAGACACCTGCTCATTCTGCCAGCACCTCACCTCTTGGAACAGTCCAGGCGACACCACTGTATCCCGTGACCAAGGCCTCCTGCCCCAAACAGTCCCCACCTGCCCCTGCAGCTCACACCCCCCGCTTCCTGTCCAGCTGGACAAGGCAGACCGTTATTTCTCGGGGAACCTTAAGTGAAAAACTTACCAAAGCACATCCTGCCTGGTCCCTCCCCACCTCACCTCCCGTCCTTCCAGTTCTCCAGCCTCCACTCACCTCCTTGAGAAGCTTCCTGCTCTCCCGGTGGCATGTTTGGAGGACGTTTTTAAGCATTTGACAGTTCTTCCTGAGGAGGGAAAAAAGGAAAGAATCACTGTGGAGTGGTTTGAGGGTAAACTCCTTTTGTTTGAAAACCCAGAAGATCCAGACAGCCTGGGTGAGCATTTTCACTGTGTCCTCTGAGCCCTGAGGTGTCTGGGACTGGGGAGGGGGCTCTCCTATTGTCACCTGGGGCCTCCATTCTCTTATTTTCTCAGCAGATGTGTTTTAAACAGTCTTAATTTCATGTGGACAGAGAGTTCTGTTGCTGCAAACACTTGAAAATCTTCAATTTGGTTCAAGCCATGATCTGTCACTTAGGGAAACTGATTCCTGAAGCAGAACCACTGGCCTAAGTTTTCAGAAAGACTTCCAGCCTGCCAACCAGGTCAGACCCTATCCCCAGGGTTTGCTGTCTCCCAGGAGGTCCCAACTGATTGAAGGGCAATGCCAGCCCTGTGGGGGGTGTCTGGTCCACCCAGGTGGTGCTCGCATGGAGAGAGGCCTACCCACCTGGACACCTGTCTCCACGTCTCTTTTAAACGTTGAATGGAGGGGCCCTGCAGAGCCCAGAGGATCGCATGGAGAGAGGAAAGGTTCCTCAGGCCCTGGCATTCCTGAGGAAGGAAAGAGAATGAGCTGTGAGGAGGAGCTGGAGCCCTGCTTCCTCTGGCTTCTGTCGCCTCATTGACGTCTCCTATCGTGGATGAGACAGCAGCTCAGGGACCCGGGAAATGCACAGCTGGAACCTGATGAGGAATACTTCCAGGGAGGAGGATTTCAGCTCAAGCCAAGGAAGGAACCCAGGAAGGGATGAGCTTCCCAGCACAGGGACCAGGAGTCAGGTCATCGAGGCCTGGCAGGAGGGTCCTGAGGATTGTGCAAAAGCTCAGACCACGGACTTCAAACATGAGAGCTGAGAAAGGAGAAGGGGCAGTTCCCCCGACTCCAGAGAGGGGCTTCCAGGGCCTCCCACATCTTACCTTGGCCACCTGGATCCAGAGCTCCACCACCCTGGCCCTGTCCTGGGCCATCATGCTCGGGTCCCCAATGCAGGTGGTGATGACACATTCGACCACTCTGTTAAAGTGCGTCGTGGTGGCATGGATGCTGGGTGCCAGGTGCTCATTGCCCCTGTTGTCACACTGGGACCAGATGGAGTCAAGGAAGTCCTGGGGCCTCACTGTCTTGAAGAGCTCCTGGGGAGGACAGGGAGTGTCACCCAGCCCTGCCACAGCCCAGCTCAGCATCTGCAGCCCCAGTCCCAGGCCAGGTCAGTGGTGAGAGCTGGAGCTCAGGAAGCTGAGAATGCGGCCTGAGGCTTGTGGGAGTCCCTGGGTGTTGCCTGTGTCCCCTGAGGGCACCCAGCACAGGATGACCCAGGAACCGATACTGTGGCACAGGGAAGTGGCATTTGCTCGCCGCCCAGTCTCACTTCCTCCAAGCACCAGAACTCAGCTCCTTCCTGACCATCTCTAGGGGCATCTTCCACCCATTCTGACCATCCTGGGGTCTGACTCCTCTTTCAGATGCACATTCCCCCAAGGCAGCAACAACCACGGGCTTTGTTTGTCTGCCTTGTAGTCATGTACACATTAAGTGCCTAATTAGCGTTGAGGCTGTTGAGGCCTCCTGGGCAAATGAGTGAACTACCCAAGGACGAGACAGCACTTCAGTGTGCTCCCCTCCGCCACCAAAGCGCAGACTCTGCCCAACTTCCTCTCTGCTCCACCTCATCCACCTGCACAGCCACTCTGCATGGCAGCTGCTCTCAAAGTCCATCCCTACTGTCCACATGAGGACAGCCAAGGCTTGGGAGTTAAGAAGGCTGCTCAGGTCACATGAGGGTAAGTGGGGAAGCAAGAGGTTGCACCGAGATCATGGGATTCTGGATGAGGAAATGGCAGGTCTGGGGCAGCTGATGGCACAGGGAAGGCCGGCCCCACCTGCCCTGAGAGCCCCGCTGCTCACCACATCCATCAGTGTCAACTGCTCTGCCACCAGCCGGGGAGGGAACTCCAAGAAGTCAGGCTTCTCCTTCCTCAGCAGGTTCTTGGTGGTCACGTCCCAGGGGCAGGCGGGCTCTGGGGCTGGATCTGGCTCTGCTGTTATCTCTCCAGGTGGAGGGAGGATTCTCCCTGGAGCCAATGGTCCAGCTGGCTCCAGCTCAGGAGCTGGCACTGGGGCTGGAGCTGATGGTGGTGGTGGCTCTGGCCCTGGAGGGACTGATGGAGGTGACACTGGCTCCAGCTCTAGCACAGGTGGTGGAACTAGAGCTGGAGCTGGATCTAGCCGTGGAGCTGGCCCTTGCTCTGCCTCTGGAGCTGGAGGGAGCTCTGGAGATGGTACTACAGCAGGAGAAAGAAACAGTGTCACTCAAGTAGCTGACTTCCCCTGTGCCTGTCAAAGCCAGGAAAGACCCCACTGCCTTGAAGTGAACCAAGCCTCCGAACACTCTGCAAATTGTCATCCCAGACTGCAGTCACCTCACCTTCCAGCTCTTCCTCAATGGGCCTTGGATGCTCCAGCTGGACCTGGAGAAGGTAGGCGTGGCCCTGCAGCCCCGAGCCAGGCAAGCTGAGATGCAGAGAGGCTAGCTTCATGCTGAAGCAGGGATAGTGCAGGAGCTCCCAGAAATCCTGCCCTGGGTCCAGGCAGGTTCCCACCAGAGAAGAGATGGCACTGGGGGAGGCAATTGGGCAACAGAGTCAGAGGCCTGGCCTTTCCCTCCACACTTCTCACCCAAGACACCCTGGCTTGGGTCTGGGCCCTATGCCTGCCCCTCTCCTTCCAGGTGAGAGCCACATGGCAGCCCTGACCCCTGTGAGGCTATCCTGGCAGTGGCAGGCCTGCTTATCCAGCATGTTGACACAGAGTCTGTTGTGACTCTCTTCCCACTGACACTCTTCTCCTGAAGGTCTGGGACACAGCCAGTTGCACTTGTGCAACTGGATTGAGCACTGAGACAGATTTGTGAGCAGGTTGCTCACACACCTCCTGTTCTGGGCCTGGAGGCGGTGGTGAGAAGAGGTAGATGTGGAGAAGGGGAGGCAGATTAAAATGGGTCTGTGGTGGGAATGAGTTTCTAGGGGAGAACTCAGCCCAGCCACCCCTCTGGTTCCCAGGGGTCCTGGCACCCATCCATAGCTCTTTGACTCCTGTCCTCCTGCAGTGCAAGCCACCGGGCCTCTGCCTTCCCATGGGAATCAAAAGATGCGTGAGATGCGGCTTCTGACAGGCTCCCCTCAGCCACAGCCTCCATCTCTCCCCCGACAGCTTGTTCTTTAGAGACAGGAGGCCGTCCTTCTGGACCCAAAGACCACTCACTTTTTTAGGTGGTCCTGTGCTCTGCCCTCCTGGCTGGAATAAGGGGAGATGCCTCCAGATGTAAAGGAGGCTCTGAGGGCCTCCCTTGGGATGGACGGGGGATGACAAGACCTGCGAATGATGTCTAATGTCAACGTCTGACTCTCAGACGGAAATTGAGGCCACGCATTGTGTCTCCTTCATTCACTGAGTTTACTGTCTCCAAATGTCCTGCATGCAGTAGGTGCTTAAGCTACATGGTTGAATGAATGTAGTCCACCCAGAACCATCCCAGACACCTGAGTGGGCCTAGGGCCTCTCTGCTGCCCCAGAGATCCTTGATTGGCTAACCCAGGAAAAGGACCAGGACCAGCTGAATGGAATCTCCAACTCCTTGACAGGGTGGTTTCCATGTGCTTTTCCAAATTCAGAAAGGCCGCATCTCAGAGATGGGTGAGGCAGACTACTTCTGATGGGGAAGAGAGAAATAAACACCATGAACAACCACAGCACGTCCACAGCCCTCTCTGCAGAGCCAGGCACCATGTAAGCACCCGCCATGGCTGATCCCATGAGTTCCTACAAGATCCCCGTGAAATTTATCCTTTCCCACCCTACTTTTCTAGGAGGAAACTGAGGCTCAGAGAGATTTGGTGACACTCCCAGGACACATAGCTGGCAGGGGGCAGAGTCACCACTGTGCTGAGGTGGGAGTGGCCACTCACCTAGTAAACAGCTGGTCCTTGACTTGGTGGGATGTGTCTAAGGCCGAGTAGTTGTCCATGAAGGTGGTGAAGCTAGAGATGTTCCTCCTCAGGAAAGCTGGTGCAATGGACTCTGTCAGCTTCTCCATCATGCCTGTCTGGAGGGCCCGCATCCTGCAGGCCTCATTGAAATTCAAGGTGGACTCATCCTCACACTGAGGGAGAAGAGAAGGTACATACACTCAATGACATCATGGTGAACCAGCGGGAGGATTGAGGTGACTTTCTACCCTCCTGTGTAGCTGGTGGGAAGGAGTGGAGGTCCAGATTCCTTTGGGAGTGGGACTGTGGAGCACTCTAATGAGAAAACCCTGGGGGGTTCCAGGGGAGACTCAGATTTGAGTCTGCATTCTAGTAGTGCCTTGGTCATCTCAGAGTCCTGAGTATGAAGACCCCTCTGCCCCCACACTCACCTCAGACCAGCCCTCTTCATTGAGGGACTGGTGCACCTGTGTCCTCTCCAGGGAGATGGCGAACTGGAAACCATCTACCAGCTCCTCAACCATCACTTGGGTGCAGCTCTGCAGTGATAGTGCCCAGAAGTCAGGCCAGGAGGCATCAGGGGCCTGCCTGGACTTCGCCACAGAGGGAAACCCCACCACAGTTCAGACACAGAGGGGCATCTGCATATTCTCCATCAGGGAAGGAATGTGAACACCTCGATGGCCTGGGATTCACATGTGGGTAGAAGAGCTTGGTCCCCAGCACTCACCATCCTCTCCTGCAGCCAAGATCTTCAGTGTGAACATGACACACAACCAGATCTCCACCATTTAGCTACCTGCTCCTGCTCAGGGTGGTTCCTCCTCATACTACCTTCTCTAACTCCACCTCCCACATACACACATACACACACAAACACACACACACACAATGAGGGTCAAGGGGTGTGGGGCTGTCCATTTGGGATCACACTTGTGGCCTGACTTAGAGTGGCCTGCCCTGGGCTACGCTGTTACCTGATGGTTCCTCCTGCCAAAAGGCCACAGACATTCGAGGTGAGGGCTGAGCCAATGTCTAAAGCCACTTAATATGCTCTCATTCTTGGCTTTCCGGGGGCCAGAGCCTCGGAAAGTCACGGGACAACACGAGAACATCCTGCTGTGTCGAGTGTCTCCACTCAAATGAACTGGACAGGAGGCTGTGGTTACAGTGTGGGTGCGTGGTAACCAGAGTTCTAAGTTCTGTTGGGGGCTGTCACCAAGGAAGTGAGGTCACTTCTTCAAGGTTCTATTACTTGGCCCCTTCCTTCAATCAGACCCACCCAAAGCCCCCGCTAGGGTGTTGGCTGCTCTCCCTCCTTGCCCATGTCATCTCCATCACTGTACACAAATATCCATCACCACCCTCCCCACAGCTCCTTGGGAGTGGAACCAGTGGCCAGCTTTGAGGAGACAGAGCTGAAGTCACACCTCTTTTATCCTACCAGTTCTGTGTCCTGGAAAAGCCACTGTGCCTCTCAAGATCTCCCCAGTCTCCTAACCTGCACAATGGGGATGGTGCTAAAAACAGCTTTCTAGGAACATCGTGAGGTGTATATGAGATAATACCTACAACACCTGTGGATTGGTGTCACATGTGTCTAATGCTGAACCTCCCATCTATGTCAGTTCCATCTGTGCAGCCTCCACAAACCCCCACTCCATACTTCTTGTCACACATCATTGGCCTGAATTTGGTCTGGTCACTCTTATCTGCAAGAAGGGTTAGGAATTTTATCTTTCAGTTTGTTGAATTGCCACCCAAAATAAAACTGATTCTCTGTTCTGAATATTAAGGGAGAAGGTGAACAGTGGAAACTACCCGTGCTCTCTCCCTACACTAACCTTCAAGTTGAAGGGGAGGAAATGACCTTTTCAGATGAATCAAGCATGTATTTACCTACCACAGGCTCTCTTTTCTTGTTGTTTATTCATCCACAGAGAACAAGAAGTCTTGCTTCCAAACCAGAATGTATGAGACGTCCACTGCCCTCTGTTCCCAGCAGAATGACCAGAACCAATTTGTTGGCTTTTATTTGCCTGGCCCTTGTAAGTAGATCTGAGAAAATTCTTTCTATGTCCTTCATAGAGTGGGTCTGGAGAGTCTGAGGTTGTAGAGAATTGTAGGCAAATAGCAGGCTCCTGGAAAACTGAGTCAAATTGGAATCAAATTGGAGAGTGATATCAGCATCATGGTGGAATAAGACACCTCCTGTTTTTCTGCTCCTGCACTAACAATGCTTTGGCATCCATCCATAGACAAAAGTGCCTTTGTGGGAGAAGTGGGATCCAGCACCATATGCCAAGGGACCCAGAGGGAGTCTCACCCAGCCATGCAGCTGGTAATAGGCAGACAGACCTCGGTCCCAGCTCTGGACCCTGCAGTGGCCCGTGAACCAGCTCAAGCTCCTTTCAGCTGCTGCATGGAAACCCCTGAAAACACTGTCTTAGATCATGACACACAGAGGAGAGGGCCTTTGTGGAAGTCCAGGTTTCAAGAAGAGAAGTTCCAGCCCTCTGTTGGAGCACAAAAATATGAGTGTGGATGGGTTGAAGAGTTTGGGGGCATTGGCAGCTAGGTACTCTTAGAGGGCTTTAAAGGATGTGGATCCTGTAACTGCACTGAGCACTCCATCAAGACGTCTCCCATGACTTGTGGGGTATGCCTCACCCATGGATCTCCCCAGCTGGCCCTTAGGCACCCCCAGTGCTCTGCGTGCCTCACATACACACGCCTCCACCCTAGGGCTTCTTCCCTGTGTATGCTCCCAACAGTGGTGGTTAGAGTGAATTTTGGAGGACAGCTAGTGAGCACGTGCAGAAACTTGGTCCAAATCCGCAGGCCAGAGAGAGACCACAAACTTGAGGTTTCACACAACCTCTGGAATACAAAAGGGAAGCTGCCAGCGCCCAACCTATTACATCACAGCATCAAGAGAATGCATACAAGCTGGAGAATTCTGCCATTAATGAACAAATTAAAAATGCTGGGATTATACTGGTATAACACATTAAAATACAAATGTATTATTGAAACTATATTAAGTTTAAAAAAATGACATTTCAAATGTTGGAAAAATTAAGTTTGAGAAACCTTGTAGGTGGTCAGTAAACATCTGTCCCTCCCTCCCTCTCCAGAGCAGCCGTATGTATATGTACAGATACACACACACACACATATATATATACCCCCATAAGTTCTATATATAGAGAGAAGCATATGTGCGTGTGTGTCCACAAACACTCATACATATATATAATGCATGTACCTATGTATATCACATACATGTATGTATACATGATAGAATACTCACATGCACATGTGTATATCTCTACAATTTCACCTTCAATAAGGTAAATTTCCGGTTTGTATCGACTCTAAATAATTCTGCATTTTAACTTGTTAGTTCTGTTTCGGTTTTTTTTCCCCAAACTTTCTGGTTAGTCCTCTGGGCACTTCTCAATTGGATAACTGTTGTGTTTTTCATTCGTTGTTGTGCTTTCATTTTCTCTTTTTAGTAAACATATTTGTTGAAATATGACATACAATCCGAATAGAGCACAAACCCAAGTGTAAAGATTGATAAGTTATCAAAAAGTGTACACATGTGTTAACACCACCCAGGCCAACAAACAGAACATGACCAGTTCTGTTTATAGTAGATTATACATGATATATATAATAGATAATAACCGCAGTTACCCAGATTATGATTTCTCCTTTTTCAGGAAGTAGCACACTGAATGGCAATGCTTAAAGCAAATTTGGTCATGATGTGGCCTGCTTCAAATATATAGCTGGATTTGGAAGGTTAATTTTTTTTAGGAATACATGA
The DNA here is from genome assembly GCF_020826845.1 of Diceros bicornis minor. Classification (NCBI taxonomy): domain Eukaryota; kingdom Metazoa; phylum Chordata; class Mammalia; order Perissodactyla; family Rhinocerotidae; genus Diceros; species Diceros bicornis. Next base: position 77,539 of record NW_026690880.1, on the reverse strand, counting down.
GTTTAGTTCCAGAAAAAAAGAGGCTTGTAAATTTCCTTTCCTGTAATGACCTTGTAAGATTTTTGTAGCAAAGTTAAGCTATTCTCATAAAATAAATCAAAAAGTTTTTCCCATTTTTCCTGTTCTGTGGAAGAGCTAGAGTCAATGTGCATTATTTCTCTCCTGAATGTTTGGTGGAATTTGCCAGCAGCGGTGTTGGCCACGATGAAATGTGGGAATGTTTTAAACTATGGATTCAGTTTCTTCTTTAGATATGGGACTATTCAGATTTCTCATGTCTTCTTGGAGACAGTTTTGGTAACTTTCATTTTCCTGGCAATTTGTGAATTTAATCTAAATGTTCAAATGTATTGACATGTTATTTATAATGACAGGTGTGTTGTCAGGGAAGGTCTGGGGTGAGTCTCCTGGGGGCAGAAGTCAAGCTCAACTCATGTATCCCCGCAGCTTTAGGCACCTGGATGCTGGAGGGAGAGCTTGTTCCACATTGCAGGACGAGAGGCTGAATGCTTTTCTTTTCGCCCTCTGCTCTCCATTAACACCAGCTCAGGAGACCTTGTTCCTGGCCAAGTTGGCGTGCAGGCAACGACCCATGTAAATTCTTCCAGGCCTGGTGGATATTTGGAATTTTTTTCTCAAATGTTCTCTTGAAACCACATGGCCACATTTGTACAATATTCTCTCTTTATTTTCTATTTGAGTCAGTTTTGGTAATCACATTTTCAATTTTTAAACTGTACAAGGCTGTGTCTCTCAGACTCCTAAGTGTTTTCAGTTTTAACTCCTTCAAACTTCTCCCAGATGTTCCTGCCTTACGGTGATTCCTTCTTCATGGGAGCTCTGAAGCTCTTCCTAGCTCCCTGGTTGTTGACAGTGGCAGATACACGAGTTTCATGGGGCAGAAGTTTAGGCAGTTTGATTGCCAGCCTTCTGTTGTACCATTCTCAACCCACAGACACCCTGCTTCTCTGCTTGTCCCAGAGCCTTCAGTTGTAATTACTCTTCCTCCCCAGGGCTATCTCCAATCTCATGTTGATATTATTGCTGTTCTCTGAAGCATTTGATGATGTGTTCAAATGAACAAGCATTTTGGATCCTGAACCAAAGAACCATTTACAAAACGCACTCTGAATGTGATCTGCTTTTCCATTCATTAAACTTTTCTCATAAACTTAATCACTTTTCTCCATGTGTGTGGAATTCAATAAGGATGTTCCAGAGCCCAGGTGATGTTACTTGTTTTAGCTATAAATTCTAAGGCTTCAGGAGAGCTGTTGCCACAGATGGAATGAGTTGGCTTGGCATTCTTCCTTAATTAAGTGATTACATTGGATTTGAAGATGATTGTGGTTTGAGTCTTTTCCCTAAGGAGCCCCATCTGTCTCAGCAGGTTTCAGTACAAGAACTATAAGTATGTTGTGGCCTTGGTTTTTGCCATTGAGGAAATCAACAGAAACCACCATTTTTTACCCAACATATCTTTGGGAGTTGATCTCTATAATGTCCTGCACTATGAACAGAGGACACTGGAGAGTTCACTCACTTGGCTCTCAGGGCTGGGCAACGACATCCCAAATTACACCTGTAGGAGAGAGAGCAAGTCTCTAGCAGCCCTTACTGGAACAACATGTGCAATTTCTTCCCAGATTGGAACACTGCAGGAACTGTACAAATTTCCACAGGTAAGGCTGTGTGGGATGGGGAGACATGAAACCATGTCTACTTTGATGCCATTCTCAGGTGCCTGAAAAGGAAGAAAGGAGGAGACTGTGTTTATGCATCTCTCACAGGATGTAATCTCCAAGGACGAGTGTATAGAGTCTTAGTGAGGTATGCACATTTCCTTTATTTGGTATCCCTAAACTCTATGATTTCATCCATGTCCATTGATAACAAGGTTCCAGGGACCATCTGCTCTTGGCTAGATTGGGTCCCAAGCCTGAGTCAACAAGCCATTTGCATGAACAACCTCTGCAGTGATGCAAATGAACTGCATCAGAGGAGGCAAAGTCAGGTGTAAGGTGAAGGTGACAGACAGGGCCCATGCCACTCAGGGCTCAGACAAGAACAATCCAGCATCAATGCCTCCAAAGTGCAAGATAGGGAGGGACAGACTCACACACCCAGGGCCCAGGGCAGCCACAGAACATTCTGTGTGTGACCCATGCATGGCTGCACACCAATCATGAGTGCAGAAACACCACAAACCCATGAGTCCCTGCCTGGGGAATCAATAGTCATGCTGAATTTATAAGATTCCAAATCAGTAACTCAAGATCAATGCAGAAATCAAGTTGCATTTTGATTTTCTAAAAATTGACCTCCTTTCCTTTTCCTCAGTTCTTTTAACCATGTTTATTCCGGGATCAATATGTTGTGATGATCCACTTCTGCACCCTCAACATTGGTTTCCTCCATTATTAATGCTGTTGTGAGAAATTCCTCCCTTTCCTCACCCTAAAGCAGAGGATACTAGCTGGAAGGAGCCCCTGTATTCCCCATCACCCCAAACATATGACTAAGACAAAGGTCACACTTACACACCTCTATGGCCCTGGAGCAAAGGGGATTTTAGGGCAGTGAAACCATAGTTCTATATGATTCTGTAATGGCAGATACATATTACTATGCATTTGTCAAAACCTGTAGAATGTGCAACACAAAGAGTGACCCTAATTCCAACTATGGACTTTCATTAATTATAGTGTATCTGGACTGGTTCAGGAATTATAACAAATGTACCACACTAAAGTTAATAATTTTTAGTTAATAATGTTACAGTAATAATGTTATATAAGTTATATAGATTACTAATGAGATGTTAATAATAGGGAAACTATGTTGGGGGGGATTAGGGTATATATAGGAACTCTCTAGAATTTCCACTTAATTTTTCTGTAAACCTAAAACGATAAACCTATAACTGTAAAACGTTATAAGAAATAAAATCTATTTTTTTAAACCATATTTTCCTATCTGGTAGACTCTAGCTGCATGTCACCATTGAGCATTTAAAATGGGGCTAGTCCAAATTGAGATGTGCTGTAAGTGTAAAATACACAATGGGTTTCAAACCTTTTATATAAAAATATGAATGTATAATACCTCAATGATAATTATATATTAACTACATGTTGAGATGATAATTCTTTGGAGATGTTGGGTTAAATAAAATATATTAAGATAAAAAAATGAAAGGCTTACATGGCTACTGACTTGGGAATTGCAAGATGCACAACTACACACACACACGAGACTCTGGCTGAGGCAGAGTCTTCTAGGTTTTGCAACCGCCTCATAAACTTATGGTCTCCCACACTCAAACCCACCTCTCCTGACTTGGAGCAAGGCTATTGCTATGGGTTGAATTGTGTCTCCCAAAAGATATGTTGATGTTCTAATCCCTGGAAGCTATGAATGTGACCTTATTTGGAAAGAGGGTCTTTGCAGATGTGATCAAGTTAAGATGAGGTCATTAGTGTGGACTCTAATCCAATATGACTGGTTGGAGAGGAAACAGCATTTGATGACAGAGGCAGAGATTGGACTGATTCAGCTGCAGCCAATGAACACCAATGATTAGCGGCCACCACCGCAAGCTGGGGGAGTCAAGGAAGGGCCTGCTGATACTTTGATATCAGATTTCTAGGCCTCAGAACTGGGAGAGATTGAATTTCTTTTGTTTTAAGTCACCCACTTTGTGCTATTTTGTTACAGCAGCCCTGGAAAGTCATACAAGTATAAATGGCAGAGCTCATGTCACACAGGAAACATAAAACAGAGGCAGAAAAAGGGGGATTTATTCTCTTCCTTCCAGGTTGGAGTGGTTTCCAGAAAAACTGGTTGCTGTAGCAGAGGTCCCTGGTGTCACTGTGGTTTTTCTGGGGCCACAGGAGCTGGTGAAGCTGTTTGGCTGTTTGAGGAGACAGAGATAGTGGTATGCGGAGCTCTAACTATTATGCTGGAAATTTTGGAGATATGTGTGATTCAAGAGTCCTTAACTGGGGAAAAGGTCGTCACAAGGTTATTGGAATCAGGTCCGACTTGCCCTTCCCCACTGTTGTCTGAGAAAAATGGGACCTTGTCCGATTCATGATGAATCAAAGAAGAACTTCCATGTAAGCTGATTTATAATATTGAAAATTTTCCAAACTCTTAAGTGTCTGTTGATAGGATGCTGGTTAAAGCTATTATAATAAATTCAAATTAAGTACTCTAGACATTAAAAATCAAATCAGAGTCTATTTTTTGAGCAAAAACTAAGTTTAGCTATTATAGGATACCAACGTTGTGAAATGAAATTTTTATGTTTATCTACATAAGAGGAAAATTGGCTGGAAGACAAAGCACCAAAATATTAATAGGGAATATCTTTGAAAGATGAACTTACAGTTGACTCAGTTTTCATTTTTGTCTCTCTTTGCTTACCTGATTTTCTGCTAAAATGATCATGCAATTTTGGTAATAAGGAAAATTGTGTATTGTTTTACATGACTAGACCATCATCGCTGAAGATTCTATGAAACAGGTGGGAGAAATAAGGGATCAGGTGTGTCTCTGACTTTTGTCAGGAAACAGCGCTCAAATCTCTGGCTACAAGAGGAGTGCTGCTTTTCTGGGGTAAGGGCTTAAACAGCTTATTCCCTCTCCAAGGAGAAAATGATCTAACGTGCAGTTCAAGCCTGCAGATAAACTGCTGAACCTAAAAGACAGTTGTCTTCAGATCACTGTTATCATCTCATCTTCTTTTAGTCTGCTAAGCTGCAGCATCGCCTTATCCATCCCGTGTCATCCATGCGCCCCTGTTGTTGATGGTGGTGGTGGTTGTGTGTGTGTGTATGTGTTTGTGTCGAGGTAAAGGTGAGGGGAGGGAAAAGGTCAAGGAAATAATAATGGCAAAGATGGCATCATACAATTGAGACTTCACAAGTACTAGCCACCAGACTTAATCTTACATGCACCTTAAAATCCTGTGTCATTAAAATGTGACATTGGTGACAATCCCAAATAAATAAGAATACACCTCTAATTGTTGACTCTGTTTCACTCTTGAGTTTCTGTCCAACTTTCGTGTTTTGCTTTTTTTTTTGGCAATACTTTATTTTCTAAAGAATGAAACTCCTAGGAAACAGTCCCTTAATAAACATCGAATCTGATTCCCAAGGGCCAATTATCCACTCTTATAATGGTCTCTCCACGATCAAAAATGTGAAAGGCCGTTGGCTAGAGTGGAAATCTTGGAGTTATGCCAGTGGCACACTGTATTTCCCTAACTGAACTTCTGCACCTGGTATGGCGGAAACTAAGAGACAGTACTGAACTCTGCAATGTGCAGGATGGCAAAAAAGGTCAGCCCCAGGCCGACTCCAAGACCCAGAAGGCATTTGTGGATGCCAGCTATTAACCTAAATTATCTTTGTTCTCTCTCAGGACTCTACTGCTTTCTTGCTTTCATTGAGATTCAAAAGTGTTCAACCCAATGTTTGTTGCTGGTGAAGGAAGTGGTTAGTACCTCTTGCAGTTCTACAGCACTGGGTTTTCAACACAGTCCCTGTGTGTGATTTTATATTATCCTACAACCATTTGGAGGTAAGAAAGACAAACGTTGTCCTCAACCTGTTTCCGATGGAGAAAGTGTGGCATAGAGATGGTGAGTGAGCTTCTTAAGTAATGAAGAGAATATCATACAAAGAATGGAGGCCAATGCTATTTGATCTACAGGTAGACAATGGTGAGTTTGAACCTCTGCTCCCATAGATACCAACAGATGACCTTGGGAGAATATAGAACCTCTCTAGGTTGCTTCTTCCTCAACTTGAAATGGGAATGATAATATTTACATGATATGGCTATTTTGAGAAAATGCAATAAAATAAATAGAACATCTGAATGACATTTTGTGGGATGCCTTATGTGTGATAAATGCTTAGTAGTGATAGGCATTATTCTAATCAAATCTTCATTTAACTAGATTCTTAATGGCAAAATGAGATAAGGCAGATTGCTTCACTCCTTTATTAATAAATAACTTTATTACAAAATAATGCAAAATGGCATTTTGTCCATTGTTTCCATTATGTAAAAATCATGACCCTTCAAGTGCTTCTGATACTCACTCTTTATAACCAGAAGAGAGGAATCTCACTGTTTCCTCACTTCCTGCGGCCACAGAGGGGCAGCTACAATAGGTAACATTTTTGCAATATTTTGCAGAATATATATGGCTCTTTTGTCTACTTGAATATACTTCTTTTTTTCCCTAAAAATAACACCTTAATCAAATGAGCATGTATAGGTTTTCATTGGAAAGTAAATCTACGATACTTGCATTTGAGTATTCCATTACTCGCTAAAATGGAAGCTGATTTAGATTCAGAAAGGATATGGATTTATAGCTGTTAAGGAAGATAAGAGGGTGCAAAATATTTGTACATAATTTGAAAATTACATGGAATCTAAAGACCAGAATTATCCATCAGTAGTTTCTCCTGGGAAAACCTAAAATGAGACCCCATTACAACTGCTGTTGTGTGTCCACAATGATGCGCGTGCACATTGAAACATGGTGCTGTAATAGCCTCCATGAAGGTTTTTCCCTAGTATGCCAGACTCTATCCGTCCTGCAATCTACCAGCTGGGAGACCAGGGGCAAGCCTTCTTTGGACCTCATTTTCCTGGTCACTAAAATGGCTTTAAGAGTTACTGTATGAAGAGGCCTGCTTCAATGATTAAGTAAGATAACTCCAGTAAACTGCCTATTTCAGTACTCGCCAGAATAAGTGCACAATAAGTGTTGTTTCTATTTCCTCCGACTCAAACACTGATCATAATGTTGGAAATAAGATGACTTCTCTATTGCACACCAGCAATGAAGAACACTTCTTCAGAGGCCTGCAGAAGCAATGCATTAGTGAGTTCAGGACTCAGGGCTTACATAGGGGCTCAATGGATTCAGATCATTTCATCCTTTCCCCAGGTGGTTGGTCAAAGTGAAATGTCAGAAATCATACAAAATGGTATTCAAAGTGGTGTTTCTTCTTCAGTTTAAGATGGTATGTCTTTTATTTCTTTTCAAAAGTACTATTTGGAAGAAAAAGTGAAAATGAGGTGAATTTTCTTGTCTTTCTCAGTAATAAAGTCCAAGGACAAAATGTATAGGTGTGAAGAGGGAGGAAAAAAGGAAGAAGACCAGAAAAATAAAAAGGAAAATAAAAGGAAGAGAAAAGAATTAAAAGATATTATATGGAGTGATTTTATTCAAATGAGTACATAATCTCCCAGGTGAACAATTTAGATGCATGTTTTGGCACACATTTTTAAAAATTTTTATTTACTTTATCATATGTTAGAGGATGAATCTCTTTCTTTATAATTTTATCTCATTTGGATTAAATACAAAAGTTTCAATATCACAACTAATGAAATTAAAAGTAATTTAAAAATTAAATCTTATACAAATAAATCTGCCCCCTGAATCATAGCCATCTGCTTCCAGAGATGATGGAGAAAGGGTGTGAGATAGGACAATGGATAAGAAGATATGAAAGGGACTTGGATCTTGGGAAAAGGAGAGGAGATGGAGGGGATTAGACAGAAAGCTTCATGAGGAGAGAGAAAATGAGTCATAGGTTTCGTGAGGTGATAAAGAAGGAAGAACTAGAAATAGAACTGGTGTTGAAAACAATCTGAGGTGTAAGAAGTCCAATATGAACCTGGGAATTTTGGCTGATGGAAAACCATGGCTTTAAATAGTGACAGGGTGACTCATGACACCTCACTGAGTTGATGTAAAAGAATGAAATAAAGGTCAAGAAATTCTAAATCAAGTCTTCTTAAAAATTCTTAGGGTTTTCATCAGAGAACTCTTTTATTCTAGAAGCAGCTGAGATGCAGAGGTTCTCAAGCCTGAGCATCATCGTCATCCCCTGGGGAGCTTGTTCAAACAGATTCCTAGCCCAGGACCCAGACTTAGATTCAGTAGGGCTGAGGTGGAGCCAGGAAATTTGCATTTTTAACAAGCTCCCGGGTGATGCTGTTGCTGCTGGTCCAGAGACCACACCCTGAGTAGGACAGTTCAAGAGGATTGCTCCCATGTTTTCCAAAAGAATTTGAGTCCCTGCTGAAAGAAAAAATTTTTTTTCTAATAACATAAGCTAGCAACACCAATCATGTTCATTGATCATCCATTGAACAAATGTTTACAAAGTGAGTACCACTTGCCGAGTGTCACACTCAGCACATAAAAGGATTCAAGTAACCAAGACTCAAGTTGACTTGAGGCAGCCCAGGGTCTAAACAGAGTTCCTATCCTCTCCTCCACTCTAACGGTTGTTGTGACTGTGAAAATGTCTCCACTACTTGTCCCCCAAATGCAACGTGCAATAACATCACAAAGGGTTATGAATCTACCACTGACACAGGATTTATATCATGTCCTGGAAGGGAGAATTTTACAAACGGCACAGAAGATTGCAACGGTAAGTCCAAATAGAGTAACAGCCTTCAAAAATCAGAACAGAGTTAGTTGGGGCAAAATTGAACCAGTTCCTTAGAACATGACGTGAAATTCTAGAGAAAACCTACCGAAGTGAGCAAAGATGCCAGGAAGAAAACAGGTCATAGAACCGAAATGTGACACCAGGCCTACAATTGATTTTTCTCTTTTATTGGTTGCTTTAAAAAAATAACAGTGAATGTTGAAAGTAGTCCACACCTTAGAGTCTTAACTCATTCTGCAATAACAGCCTAATAGACCAGGGTTTTCAATCAAAGCCCAAGGCCATCCATAGTTGGAAACGTTACTAAGCAGATAGAGAAGCCTGTGCACATTATCAAATTAAAACCCAGGAAACAAATGGGAATCGTAACAGCATAAGAGTTGACTTTTCCCATTTATCCAGTCCCTGTCCTAGATGTGGACATTGTATGAACAGGTTAGTCTTCTATTCCCATTTTGATTCTCTCTATGATACTGGAGAATTATTGCCTCTGTGAACAGCAGGCTGTTACTGCTAAGAATTCTCCCAAAGAACATACACTCAGATAATTTTTAAGCTCTTAATATCTTAGGAAAATCTCTTATCTCTTCAGTCCAGCTGTCCTTATCAGTGGCTCCCAAACCTGTATGCTGAGTGAAATCACCCAGCGTTTTTCTGATAACATCAGATACTGAGTTCCAACTTCTCTGAAATTTGTTTTACTGGGTCTGAGATTTACTTTGGGATTTATATTTTCAACAATTATCTCTAAATATTTCTGATGCTGTCAGTCCACAGAAACGTCTTGGGCAGCACTGCCAATGGATAGGTGGAGCGTATACATTCAGCTGGTTTGATTATGAACTCTTTGCTCCATTCCACAGATGAGGATGAATGCCACTGACTGACCACCCCAAAATTATTGGACCTATCCAATTGGAAGCTACCTTCGTACCCCTCAACCTGGTTTGGCTCCAAGTAAGGGAAAGTCAAACTTCACACGTGAAGAGGAAGAATGCACGGGTAAGTATTGATAAAGCCCAGTGCCTGCGGACCACCAGGAATGCATATGACGTCCACAGTGTTAGGTTTATTAATGTGCTGCAGCAAAGTGCACCTCCCATTGGGAAGCTTCGATGTCTCAGTAAGAAGATGCTAGAAGGGGCTTATTGAAGGGTCTGGCCTCATGCCACGTGGCTTTGAGGAAAGCTAAGGAAGCAAGGGTATCTTCTGTAAATGGTCCTGTCAGGAAATGAGTGCAAGTTGATAACTGGATATTTTCACTTTCAGGTAGGAGAAGAGACTAATGAAGTTGGGTAAGAGTTGTCTTTGCTTCAGAAGCAGAAGCATCCGTGTCAGCCAGGAGAGTGGAATGTTTGGGAATTTGTCAGGAATGCAAATTTTCAGGCCCTAGCCCAGACCTACTGAATTGAAATCTGTGGGGATGGGACCCAGCAGCGTGTTTGAACAAGCCCTCCAGGCAGTGCTGATGCACACCAGAGTTTGAGAACCACTGCCTTAGCCCAACCTACAACAGTAGTCAAAAAAGGTGGCAGGGGACACGCCATAAAAATCATGTCAAGAATTCTTGTCCACCAATGCTGGTGATAGGTTACACTGTTTTATATAATAAAACAGGGACCGTGGCTAGTATAGGGAATAGTCTATAGAGATGGTATAAGGAGTTTGAGAGAAATATTCAGGAACATTTGAAGGTAAACATTCTTCATTAATGCTACTCTGTTTCCCTGGGTCTCCAAAACATTTTTTTTTTTTTTTAGAAAACTTGATCCTGTCTCACGTTTAGATACTTGATGCTACAGGAATGTGAGAAGAAAAATGGGGAGACGTTTTTTCATCTTGTAAGGTCAAATAGTTCCTGACCTTGAGGAAGTAACTCTCTCCAGCTTCTCTTCTATTTTTCATTCTTAGAAATCAACCCTAATTCTTCTCAACTTGGCAAAAATAAATTTTCCAGAGACTGTGAAGTCCAGGTGAGTTTCATACCGTCATCATCTTGTGAACTGGGCATGAGAAGGGGCAGACATAGAATATGCTTAAGACTCTCGCAACATTTTTCAATATGTTGTGTGGTAGATATTTTTCCAAATACGAACCTAAATGTACCAGCTCTATTTATTCATTAGATACCCGCTAATTTAAAATGCTACTTTTCAAAATGCAATGTGATAACTAAAACATGGTGAGGTGTGTATAGAAATTCTGTGTACTATTTTGCAATTTTTTTGTGAATTGGGTGGGGAAGTGACCATTAGCCCTATTGCAGCTCCGGAGCTGGGCATCCCACACACATGAATTTAGTTCTTATACTCTCTGCTCTGTTCGTTTCACCTATTTTCTTATTTCCCTAACAGGAACAACATTTTTAATTAATGCAGCTTTATCTCTTTTAATAACTCATGGGTCATGGCATTAAAAATTTTCCTTTTTTTCTGAATCTCTGTTGAGCATGCCTTTCTTTAATACTAAGTGTGTTGAATGCCAGAAAATATCCCTCAAGTGGTCAATTCAGATACTAAATCTCTTATAACTGATTTTGATTTTTACATATTGACTTGTTCTGAGAAAACTACTGGCAAATTGTACTCACCATCTATAAATGCATAATTAGCTTTAAGTCAACATCATGGTCACATGAACTATCAGCCACTCAAAGTCTTGTCTGCCCAAGTTAGATACACATATTTCTATGAAGCCCAGATCTCTGTGGTATAAAGAAAATGCCCAAATTGCCATTCCAGTGTGTGCTTTACTAGCTGAATTTCACAAATTATCAGAATAACAATAAATGGATTTGCTCTGACTTAGTGAGGCTCTCAAATAGGCGTGGAAATGGGAATGCAACACTCTCTTTAAAGGTTTGAAATCCTTTCTAATATTTTAATATCTTTTCATGCTTGGTGATTCTCAAACTTGACCATACATTAGAAACACTTGGAAGGCTGTACAAAATGTACTTATACCTGGGTCTCTGATGAATCAGAATCTCTGAGGTTAGAGCCCTATTGTCTATATAGTTTAACTTGTCAAATGATTCTAATATACAAGGGTGGTTGAGAACCATCACAAATGGCTCCCAGGGTTTCGTCTCAATCATCTGGCTGGCAGGCCAGATCACTGGAATCCTAGTTCATTTTCGAAGGAAAAGGGAGCACATACAGAATAAGTATCGAAATCACTAGGAGAACGGGAGGTTCGGAGAGATTTTAATAGTTAAAACTATTTCCAAAAGAGGGCCTGTGAGTCTGCACTGAGGATACTATGCTTCTCTCTCCTTCCACCCACCTCCTAAAAGTTCCTCAGTCTAGAAGCCCACAGACGTATATGTATTTGGCTTAATTCAGTAGGTAAACAGGTGAAAACAGATGTTCTTTTCTGGCCCAATACATGAAGTCTCTGATATTTCACCAGATTCTTTTACCATATTGATTAACTCCATTCATTTTACTATTTTTTAATATAGTTGTTGTTTTACTCAATTGGTTAACAATGAATATTTACGGTAAGAGAATAGCAGACAGCAGAAGAGGGAGAACGTGAACAAGAAAAGCAACACATACATGAAAAATAATGACAGAAAGGACAGAATGTGGGACAGGAAGGCAGAGCTGTATTCATCCATAGTTTTTCGAGAAGCGACCCGATAACAGGAGAACAGTTACTTCCTACTAGGTTTGAACAATTGCGTTGATTTCCCAAGCATTCTGTTGCAATGCACCTATCATCTCGATATGTAGGAAGACAAACATCCCCAAGGAAGGTGTTTCTTTAGTTCCAAATCTCTAGAGAAAGGTCTTGGGCACAGAATATTCAGTTTCAGGCATCTCTTTCCATTTTCCTTAGTGACATTTTCTATATTTTATGGCAGGGGATAGCTAATTCTTTTGATCTCCTCGCAAACGTTACTGCCTATGGAACTGCCGGAAACAAAGAAGAAACGGCTGTGGTGCTAACTCTGCGTCTTCAGGGTGTTCAATCAGCAGCATACGGTGCAGCTCAGAAACAAAGCACAGAGCAGAAACGGAGGGTAGAGACACAGTTTATGGGTAAGCCCACACCAGTCACTCTTCCTCACAAGGCATCTGCTTGGATGAATGTGTTTCAAAATGGGTTGTCTCTGCAAAAAAAATTCATGGACCACAATGAAAATAAGACCCTTTCAGAACCTACACAGGCCAGGAGTCATGAAGTTTCCACAGAGTGTTATTGAATAAAGTAACTTGTGTCCTAGAATAATGCAATCATGGGTGGAAAGAGTGCGACTGGTCACTCTCAGTCTAACCACATATCTGACATTCTTTTTGGGTATTTTCCAGGTTTGTATTTCAATGGGCACCCTCAGCTGCTAAGCTGGAGGACTTATAACTTATCTAGTGCATGGTTTCTTGACTTTGGCAATATTGGTATTTGGGGCTGGTTCATTCATTGTTGTGGGGACTGCCTTGTCTATTATAAAATGATTAGCAGCAAACCTGGTATCCAGATGCCAGAACCTCACCCTGACATCATGACAAACTAAAATATCACCAGATATTACCAAATGTCCCCTGGCGGGTACAAATCACCCCTGGTTCAGAAACACTGATGTGGAGAAATAAGATGTAAGTACATGAAATAGTAACCATACATGGCAGACATAATCAGTGTAAAATGACTATATTTCCCAGAGATTGGAAATCTTACTTTCAGGCAGGTTTGCCAAAGAAACGCTTTAAAGAGGTAAGAATCAAGGATGTGGTCAAGAAGGGAGAAGAGAAGGAAATACCATAAAAAATAAACTGACCCATCATGCAGTGATTGATGGAAGGATATCTGCATAAATAAGTGATGAAAGCAATATAGCAAAATGTTAGCAATTGTAGAATGTGGGTGGTGGGTATTTGGGTGTTTAGTGTGCAATCTGCTTGACCATTTGTGATAAATTGTTGGGAAGATATTTTTTTAAATAAGGCAAAATACCAGTGAAAGAAAGCCAATTGTAAACGTTACTGCCCTCAAGGCATGATGACATGTGACTGTAAGATAAGTGCACAAATAACAACTCCTTGACTGCAAGTCTAAAGCATTCTAGAACTAGGACTATACCACTGTACCATATTTCCAAGGTCAAGCACATAGTTCAAGAGCTTTCACCAACTTTAACCAATTTGGTCCTCATGACAGTCCTGTAGAGTGAGCAAGGAAGGTGCCGCATTTTATGGATGAGGGAATGAATTCAAAGAGGTTGAGATTTAATCACTATGTGATATATGAATAAAAAGGCAAATTATGATTATTAATAATTCAATCCATTTTATTGCAAAGTAGTTTTCTGTTATATGACCATACCACAGTTTATCTCTTCTATTGATGGACTCCTGAGCTGTTTTCAATTTTGGCACTATTGTGAATGAAACTCCTACAAGCATTCTTGTACAAGGCTTTTTGTGGACCTAAATTTTTGTTGCTCTTGGATGTATACCTAGGAGTGGAATTGCTGGGTTTCAGTTAAGAAACTGCCTAACAGTTTTTCAAAGTGATTGTACCATTTTACACACCAAAATATGAGAGTTCCAGTTGTTTCTCATCTTCACCAACACTTGGTGTTGTCGGTCTTTTTCATTTTAACCATCCTACTGGGTGTGTGGAAGTATCTCATGGGGTTAATTTGCATTTTACTGATGACTTATGATGTTGAGAACTTTTTCATGTGTTCACTGGCCATTTCTTCTTTGTTCACTGTCTACTCAAGTTTTTTGTCCTTTTAAAAAAGTTGGATTGTCTGTTTATTATTGAGTTGTAGAAGTTCTTTATATATTCTTGACACAAGTCTTTTGTCAGATACATGTGTTGAGAATATTTTCCCCAATCTGTAGCTTGCCTATTCATTTTCTTGATGAGTAAGTGTTGAATCCTGGATCCTAGGAAAGAGCTTGCAAATGGATCAACTCTCCCTTATTCAACTTATGTTCCAGTCCTCTTGATCAAGCACCCTAGACTCCAGTCTCACACACGCTCTCCTGACTTATGCTGGTCCATGCTGGGTAGGTTTTGTAGCTCCCTGGGGCATAGTCCCTTTGCTCCCTTGTCAGCCTCAATGTGTCAGCAGCTGGGTTATGTTGTGACTTACTCCTAATTTTGAGATTAAATCACAGTTGTAGGGATTAAAGTCCTGGTGGCCAGGAAGGGCAGATCCTGAATATCCACACCCCACTGAGATGGAGGTGGGTGGGTGAACATTGTCTTGTGGGGAAGCAGCCTCTGCATCATCTCCAAGCAAGTGGGAGACAGGAGGTTAGTGCATAATGGAAAGGAGTGGGCTACCTTTGGAGGCTCAGAGGGTTCAGGGGAATCTGGGGATTCAGGATCTTCAGGGACATCAATCTAGATAACTCCATCCATCTTTTTCCCAACCGGGCCCTGACCTTGGTACAGCAGACCTACCTTTGTTGGGAATTTATCCCTCTTTGGAGTTTGGCTGTTCTGACCATTGAGTCTTGGGCCTGGTCCCCAGTTTCTCTGCCTTCCCACAGAGGAGATGAGAGCCTGTTTGTATACTGCCAAGGTGGCTATGGTGGTTTTAAGATATGTCCACAAATTCTTTGATATTCTTCCCTTCGAAAGGTGGAGCCTAATTCCCCTCTCCTTGAGTGTGGGCAAAACTTGACTACTCACTCCTAACAAATAGAAGAAAGTGCAAGTGATGTTGTACATTTCAGAAACTGGGTCAGAAAAGGCACTGAGGTGTCTTCCTTGCTCTCTCTTGGATTTCTTGCTCAGGAGGAAGTCAGATGACATGTCATGAGGAAACTCAGGCAACAGATGGAGAAATCCTTGAGGTGAAGAACCGAGGCCTCATGCCAACAGCCACATGAGTGATTTTAGAAGCAGATCCTTCAGCCTCAATCAAGTCTTCAGATGACTGTAGCCTCAGCTGATATCTTTTATTGTTGTTGTTGTGTGTGTTGATTGTGGAGTGTTGGTTAGAAGTAAGCTTGTTTTACTAATAGAGGCAATTCTCACTTTAAAGAACATTTTTTTGATGCACAGATAAAAGGAGGGCATGTTGGGAGAATAAAAAAATAGTAGATTAAATATAGACTTTGAAATACTGGACACCAGAGATGTTCTAGAATGATAAACTCAAAGATGATGGTACATTGTACAATAAAACAGGGGCCAGCAAACCATGGCCTTTGGGTTGACAACCTGTTTTTTTTAAAATAAACTCCAGATGTTACAATGTTATTACGGTGGTAGAGTTTTTATTTTATAACTTTTTTGAGATATATGTCACATACCATACGATTCACCCACTTAAAGTACACAGTGCAGTAGTTTTTAGTATATTTACAGTTTTATAACCATCACTACAGTCTAATTTTAGAACATTTTCAACACCGCAAAATGAAACCCCGAGCACATTAGCATCTCTCCCCATTCCTGCTCCATCACTTGACCCAGCCCCAAGCAACCACTGTTCCGTCTCTAAGGATTTACTATTCTAGACCTCTGCTCATTGAGTTCTGCAGATCTTCCAAGTGTTGACACATTTCATTATACGAAAACAAAACAAAACAAAACACCATACAGTGCTTAACACTACCCCCGACCTATCAGAAAAGTCTTACATAGTGGAAAGCTGTCAAGCTCTTTGTATCAAGTGTAAGTTTTCCATAATTTTGGCTGAGAGCTTGAATTTTGTCATTGTCAACAAATACTGTCAGTTGTTTTCCTTGAAGTGATAGGCTCTTGGAGGTAATTTTTGAGAAAATGTGTGCCAAATACCCAAAACTGAATAACCTCAGTTTGTCAGTCGTTCTTTTAAGTAAAAATGACGTTCTATCAAGAGTGGCTAGGTCAGCTCAGATTGTCACACAAGTGCTTCTCCTCAAGACAGCCATTGTCCTTCAGTGCGTAACAGAAGTGCTTCCCGCCTACTTCCCATTTCATCACATACTACGTATTATATCAAAATATTAAAAAGAGGTATATTCAAGGTCAAGATTTAATAAAGTTAATAACATACGGGCCGGCCCTGTAGCATAGCGGTTAAGTGCGCGTGCTCCGCTGCTGGCGGCCCGGGTTCAGATCCCGGGCGCGCACTGAGGCACCGCTTCTCCGGCCATGCTGAGGCCGGGTCCCACATACAGCAACTAGAAGGATGTGCAACTATGACATACAACTATCTACTGGGGCATTGGGGGAAAAATAAATAAAATTTTTAAAAAAATAATATTACTGCTCCATCAAGAACGTTGCTTAGGGGCCGGCCCCGGGCGCAAGCGGTTAAGTGAGCGCGCTCCGCTGCGGCGGCCCAGGGTTCGCCAGTTTGGATCCTGGCACACACCGACGCACTGCTTGTCGAGCCATGCTGTGGCAGCATCCCATATAAAGTAGAGGAAGATAGACATGGATGTTAGCCCGGGGCTGATCTTCCTCACAACAAAAAAGGAATGTTCTTTAGTAAAACTGGCTTTTTTTTTTTTTTTCCAGCGTGAGGTCATGCCTGTGAAGACTACGATGACTCTAATATAGTTTGGTGCAACCACCTTGATTTGTGCTGAGGCGTCATCTCTCTTCAGTCATATCTGCTCCCCTCCACCTGGGGGCAGATGACCTCTGTCCCAGCTTCCAGTGGGACAGATAAGTTTTGCCTGTTTCTGAACTTCATATAAATGGAATCATAGAGCATATACTTTTTCGTGCCCGGCTTCTTTCACACAACATTATGTTTGTGAGATTCATACGTGTGTATGGCTACGGTTTGTTCTCATTGCTATTTGTATTTTCCTTGTAGAAATATCTGTCCCTTCTGTTGTAGATAGATATTTGGGTTATGCTCCTGTTTTTGTTTTTGACTCATGTGAGTAGTGCTGCTCTGAGTACTGTACCTGTCTTTGATGAACATATGTGCATGTTTCTCTTGGTATTTACCTAGGAGTAGAATTGCTAGGTTGTCAAGTATGTGTATTTCAGCTTAGCAACTGCTGCTGGTTGGTTTTCTATGATGTTATGTTTTTGAAATCATGAAATTAGATTGGACAAACAACTGTGATTTATATATAACAAAATAAAAGATGGGAAAATGTGTACTAGATTGGAGAGGCAGTTTGGGGCCACACTCTTCGGAGCCTGAATGCCATGTGAAGGCAGAGTGGGCCGGGTGGTACAGTGAAGATGGGGCTAGGTTGAATCCAATCCTTACATTCTGTGTTACCTTGGCCAAATTACTTAACCTTCTTCAACATTAGTTTCCTCCTCAGTAAAACGGGGATAGTACCCACCTAAAAGTGTTGTTTAGAAGATGAAATAAATAATGTATGAAAACTGCTTAGAAGAGGGCTTGGTACTTAAGACATCCCCCAAAGTATTAGTTTCTTTCCTCCCAAAGGATTTTATTTGGAAATATTAGGAGATATTGATAATATTTGAGCAGGAAGATACATCATTAACTGTTCTATCCTTTAAAGTGTTTAATAAACTAAAGGTAAGTCTGAGACTGAAGTGTTGGAGTTGCAATCCCCTAGTTTTCTGCTGGCGGGTATATTTTATGCCTGGCACAGAATGGGAGTGAGTGCATTTTGAGCTTCATTCTCAAGATATTGTTCTACGGAATGCACAGACCTGCCCATAGATCTACAGGGTTTTGAAGAGTAGAAATAACTTATTGTCATCACATAGCAAAAGCATTTTGGCGTTCTTCTTTCTGTAGCATCTGCCCCAGAGGATGAAGACCTAAAAGGTAAAGAGGAGAGACCAAGATGCAAATAATCGGTCTTTGTCTCAGCTGTAAAGAGGTGACCATTGCTGTCACAGCCAAAGAAAGGCAAGGCCAAAGGAGCTGAAGTCCCAAAGTCTTAGGACCTAATAGCATGAGCAGTGACGTCAGATATAAGGAGAAGGTAAGGAACAGCATCAGATGAACCTGACTGGAACAAAGGGAGGTGGCCTGGAGATGCTGGTGTTTTGTCTGGATGTAAGGGAGGAGGGAGCAGAGTGGAGGGCACCTCCTGCTTTCCCAGTGGACACAGGCTGAGTAAAGACTTGTCTTCTTCAGTCTCATCATAAATGTGTCAGCCTGTGATTTAGTTATCTGTGGTCTCTTCCAATTAAACAAGATATGTGCAGCCATGACCATCCTGGAGATGCTCATCCAGAAACTGTTGTTGGAGGATAACTGTTCACAAAGCTTATGTAAAAAAAAATGAGAGCTCCCTATAGGGAGGCTGAGGGGATTAGTGACAGCTTCCTCTCATCCTTCAGTCTCACACCATGCCAGAATAATCTTCCTAAAGTACCACATTGATCATGGGAAGCCCTACATCGAATGCTTAAGTGGCTCTCATTGCCTATAAAATCAGTCAGACTTCTCACCCTGGCATTCGTGGTCCTCGCTGAGCTGACCTCATTCTCTTGTGAGCCTTCTTTCTGATGACTCAGTAAACCATACTTTCTTCTTTAGCAAAACTAGTTTACTTGAGCTTTTCTGACTTTTTAATTCTTTGTGCTTTTATAAATCCTCCTCATTCTTCAGGGGCCAATTCAAATTTATTTTCTGTCTTCCCTGAAGTTTTTTCTTTCCAGTCCAGCTTCCAGTATTTTCCTTCCTGTGAATTTCTGTAGCAAATAATTTGTTCATATTTAATTTGGCAACTAATCTTGTGCCATCTTGTGATGATATTTTATGGTGGACTGTTATTTACACCTTTTTCTCTTTGCTTACATTTTCATTGTTTTATTTTTTTCTCCAACCAATTCATGAGCTCCTTAAGCCAGAGTCCCTGTTATCAAGTTACTTTTTAAAAGAATGAGGTTACTTTTTATGTCTCACTATATCAAGCTAATGATTTACAAGTAATAGGCCCTTAATGAGAGTTTCTGTGTGTGTGTGATTATATGTGTCTTTTGACAGTAAAAATGAAGATAAATAAAACTATATGCCAGAAAACATCAAGGATATCTTACAAAACCAAAGATTTTCATAAGAAAAACAGAACTGAATTTTCCTGGAGCCAGACATGATGAGATGTTGCACAGAACTGAGGATGCCACGTCTACTGTGCAGAGACTGGATTGTTGGAGGCAAGTGTGGAAGCAGAGAGATGAGTGAAGAGGCTGTTTCACTCATCCAGGGGAGAGAGAATTGTAGCATATGCCACTGTGTTAGCAGCGGAACTGCAGAGAAGTTGATAGACTTGATGTGTAATTTTTGACAATACAAGTGATAGAACTTGTTGATAGATTAAATGTTTGGGGAGAGGTAAAATCAAGGAGATGAGAGAAAAATCAGGGATGACTTTTGGAGGTGGTCAACGTTGTAGAAAGAAAAGTAGGAAAGTGTCGGGTCATGAAAGTTGAATATAGCCAGGAAATCAGCTAAGATGAAGAGAAGAGCATCTATTGGATTTAGCAACGTGGAGCCCAGTGGCGATCTTAGCAGAAGATTTTGGGTGTGTTGTAGGAACAGAATTCACATCACTGTGTGTTGAATAGTGAATGAAGACTGGGAGGGGAAGAAGTGTAGACATGGTGATGAGAGTCTTTGGAGAAGCTTGTCAGTGAAGGAGAGCAGAGAGAGAGCCATCACTGAAGGAAGCCAGAAGGTCAAGGAAGCAGGAGATAAGACAGGCTTACTAAGCAAGTCGGTATTCTGTGTCAAGGACCCCTTGTGGGCAGTGTCAGCAGAAACATGTGGACTGATGATGAGTAACGATGGTTTCTCCACCTTTGTCCTCCATGCAGATACATACCATGGCTCCACAGAAGCCCCCAGTTGAGGACACGGTCCCAGGGCCAGGGTGGACTCAGTCTCTGAATTGAAGGAGATTATTTCTGACACCTAGAGAATGGGGGATCCTAATAGACTTTAAGGTCCCAAAGGAAAAAGGCAATGGCATGGTTTGCCACCTGAGCGTGTGCACTGAAATTTGAAACCATTACACTTCTGTGGTGTTCCCAGTGGTATTCTTCTGTTATTTCTGCTGCCTGGACTCCTCCCCAACTTACATCGCCCCATCTCCACTTTCTGTCATTCAAGAGTCAGCTCAGTGGCCCCAACTTCTGGGGTGAGAGTACCCCTCCATGCTCCGATGGCACCTGGGTGCCCACTTCCATCTGACTTACTGTGTTGGGTTGGGATGGCACCCACCTGTCTCCCGGTGTGCATTCTCTTTCTCTCTATGCCCCATCACGAGCCTGAAACCTGGAAGCAGAGCAGCTGAAACACAGTTGACATCTGGCAGTTAGGAAGGAGCCCAAACTCCCGAGTCATATTTGAGCGCCACCATTTCTTGACTGTGTGGCCTCAAGCACATTATTTAACTTCTGTGTTTTGTTCTTCATCTGTAAAATGGGGGATACTAAAAGCACTTACCTCATAACACTGTTGTGAGGATTAAATGAAATAATACCTATAAAGCAGTAACAGTACCAGGCATATAGTAAGCGCTCAATAAATGTTGCTATCATTATTAAGACATGGTAGATACTGATACATTTTTTATTGAAAGAATAAGTGAGTAAAGGGAAGAATAAAATCTGATGTGAAAGGAACCACAACATGTGTCAGCCTGTTTTTCAATGCCTCTTCTGCCAGGCCAACTCTTGAGTCTATCTCTGGTGAATTGCATAAGTTCTCTGAGCCAATTTTCAGGCCATGTACAAGGAGGAGTGAGGACAGACAAGCAGTGGTTTCCTGGGGGTGCCTGGAACCTGACAGAGCCGTCTGGCCAGTCTGATCAATGAGGATCAAAGGAAGGCTGCCTCTCCATGAGAAGGACAGTATTACTCATGACCTCTCCCTGCTCTCTCACTCCTGGTACCTCCCAAATTAAGTATCTACGTACAAGACCTTGTCTCCAGCTCTGCCTTTACTGATAAAGCTGAGACACAGATTGATAAAGGAGAAGTATGTAAATATGATTGTGTTAATCAGCGTTCTCCAGAGAAACAGAACCACTAGGAGACATAGGAGTGCCATGATCTTCCGTCTGCAAGCTGGAGACTCAGGAAGGCTGGCGGTGTAGTTCCAGTCTGAGTCCACAGGCCTGAGAATCAGGAACAACAATGGTATAAGTTCCAGTTCAAGGGCGGGAGAAGACTGATGTCCCAGCTCAAACCTTCAGGCAGAGAGAGAGAGAGAGAGAGAGAGACAGAGAATTCAACTTTCCTCGGCATTTTTGTTCTATTCAGGCCCTCAGTGGGTTGGATGAGGCCCACACACAACAGGGAGGGCAATCTGCTTTACTCAGCCCACTAGTTCAACTGCTCATCTCTTCCAGAAACACTTTTACAGACACCCTCAGAAATAACGTTTAGCCAGCGATCTGGGCACCTCATGACCTGGTCAAGTTGACCTATTTAACAGCCTAACTAATGATCACAATTATTAATATAGTTATGGGATATTTACGTATTTATGAAATGTGTATACCACTTTCAACTGTTCTTTGATAAGCAGGACTGTCTTCTGATATGAGTTTATGGCCTTTCTGATTTCTTGGTTTTAAATAGCTGTTCTTTTACAAACTGGCAATGATGATAGATAGTAGTCTCTTAAAAAATCTTGACTTGTCAAAATTAAAAAATCCATAACCCTACTTGGGTCTCTTGTATTTCTAAAACATTTAACTTTGAAGGGATATCCAAAAGACAGAACTCTTGGTTTGAGATTTGGGGGCCAAAGGGTATGGTGATGGACCCTGTGATGAG
Source organism: Diceros bicornis minor (assembly GCF_020826845.1). Taxonomy (NCBI): domain Eukaryota; kingdom Metazoa; phylum Chordata; class Mammalia; order Perissodactyla; family Rhinocerotidae; genus Diceros; species Diceros bicornis. The sequence goes on along the minus strand of NW_026690880.1, from coordinate 55,349 downwards.
AAGCAGAGCCATGAGGTGGTGATGCTGGCCCGTCAATTTTGTGGCTCTTGTTCGTGGAGAACCAGGCTAAAACAGCTTCAAAGCTGGTTTTGGCCAATGAAGAGGTAGATTTAGAGTGACAACTGGGCTTTTCCGTTTTATTTTCAAGACCTGGTTGGTTTTATATCTTGGCTGTATCCTGGCAAATACTTGCAATTTTGTCCCAAGGTTTGCATGGCAAAGATGGTCCTACAGCAAAATATCAGCTCCCCTAATGTATGAAAAATGTCTGCTCATGTTAGCCAAGCTCAATTGTCCCCCACCTATGCTGACATTTTCCTGTGGACGTTCTGATTTCTTAGTTACTTTGGGGTAGCTGAAATTCTCTAGTAGGAAAGAATGAACTTAATTAGTCTTATGTATTTTAATTTTTCATTATACAAATAATATATGAAGCAGTACCTTTGTAAAACATTAATTAATTAAAAGTTATATATGGATCAAGCTAAAGGCTCCTTTAACCACAGCCCCACATATATCTGTCGCTGTAGAAAAAATATTCTTTTCTTTTTGTTTTGTGTGTTTAAAGAAAATGGTATAATACGCACCTCATTCTGCAGCCTCCTCTTTTCACCCAAAACTATATGGGAGATACTTCTGTAACAATTTGCTTGGATCTACTCCATTCTTTGTCACTCTGACATGTTACTATGAATAAACTACGTCTTGTTGAACCATTCTTCTTTTGGTGCACGTTTGGGTTGTCGCCATTTTTTGCTATTACAATATTATGAAGAATATTCTTATACATGTTTCTTTTTGCATCTGTGTGAAGGTATCTCCTGGGCAGATACTAATAAACAGAACTGCTGAGTCATAGAAAATGCTCATTTGAGAAATTCAACAGGTATTTTCAATTTGTTCTCCAAAAGTTGTGCTTCAGTACCGTATGAGTGGATTCATTTTTCCATGTAACCAACACCTGAAACAAACTTTGTAAATGTTTGTCAATCTGATATCTAAGGCATGTCTCTTTGTTGATTTATTTTGTATTTCTGTCATCTCTGGGAAGGTTGAACACTTCTTGGTTACTGGCATTTCATATTTCCTCCACTGAGAATTGTTTGGCTGTTCGTGTCCTTTGCCACACTTCCACTGGATGGTTTGTCTCTCATTAGTTTACAGGAGTTCTTCATATAGTCTGCAGAGAAACCCTTGATTACATGTTGGAGTGTTTTCTTCTGTTTTTTTACTTAATTTACGGTGCCTTTGGTCTTACAAAGTTGTATTTTGCTGTAGTTAGTTTTATGAATCTTGTCGACTAGAGTTCTGCTTTCTGAGTCTCGTTTAGCAAGACTGTCTATTATCCAAGATATAAAGATGTTCTATAATCTTTTTAAAACAATCTAATACTTTTAATATTCATTCAACTTTTATTGTTTATTATATTTAGATTTGGAGTTGATTTTTAAGGAGTGGTGTGAGACCAAATAGAATATTTATTAATATTTTGTCAAATGAATATCTGATTGTCCCAAAATAATTTATTGGCTATTACCAGACTGTATTAACATACATAGTGAATAGTTATGTCAAGTGCTGGTAGATCAAGTAAATCACAGACTGACAAATGACTGTAGGATTTAGCAATGTGGTGGTCACTTGTGACCGTGGAAAAAAGAGTTGTAGTGGGGTGTTGGGGGTTCATTGGAATGGGTTCAAGAGAGAATGAGAGAAATCAGAGATGGTGAGTACACACAGCCATTCCTGAGGTCAATCAGTTGTTCTTTTAAACCAATCAGAAGATGTTTTTGACATTTTTAACAAATGGCTCAAAACCATGAAACTCTTCATGTAGATTTTAAAGCAGATGAGAAAGCCTTCCATGTTGAAGTTCTGAAGTATGAGTTTCACACACTCATTGTTTTTGGCAACAGAACAGAGTCAATTCTCCTTATTCAGTAATTTGATATTCGTGAATTCACCTAGTCATTAACATTTACAGGTGAATCCAAACCCAACACACACTGTGTTTTCCCTGGTAATTCCTGGACGGGTGCAGAGTGGCAGAAAGTGGGAGTTGCCTGAGGCGCACATTCCCAGCTGAGGTAGAACAAGGTGACACTCTTGTTTCAGCTCTCAGGTCAACAAGTGTCCTTTTCCTGGTCTATTAAATGGTACGTTTTTCACCTTTTTTGCTTCTTGCTGCTGTTTTTCCTCTTTGTAATGATCCGCAAACATAGTGCTGAAGTGCTGTGTAGTGTTCCTAAGAACAGGAAGCCTGTGATGGGCCATATGTAGAAAACACTTGTGTTAGATGAGCTTCCTTCAGGCATGGGTTATGGATAGTGATATTGGCTGGGAGTTCAAATAATGCGTCTACAGTCTATACTAAATAAGGTCTTTTCAAAAGAGACAAACATAAAACAAGGCTATGCGTTGACAGGTTCCCAAACATGTCACGACCAAAGACTGCAGAAACCTAACCTTGTCCTTCCCCTAGGAGCCCTGGTTCAGTCTGGCTCATGCAGTGTTTGCTAAAAATTAATAGAATGTAACTCTTCCAAATAGGGAGGATCAATGGTAACATGATGGAGATATTTTCAAACCTCTCTTTTAAAAATGATGTCTAAAAAGCAGGTAGTTTCTCAACTAATGGTTGACTTGTCATCTTTACTTTGAAAGGACAGAGTTTTTAACAGCATCTGCTCAGAAGCATATCTTTGATAGACACATAAAAAAATCTCAGCAAATTGGAGACAACTGTTTTTTGCAAGACAAAATGTGTATAGAATACATATATTAACTTCAAGACAGTAGTTACCTTTGGGGAGGAAAGAGAGAGGAAGGAGAATGGTGTCTTCCACTGTGTAATATTTCTTAAAAAACGACATCAATAAGGTGTGCTCTGTTAAATCTCAGCAAAGAGTAAATGGTTTCTGTTATCCTATTCTCCTTCTAAGTATATTTAAAATAAATATGTAACTGGAACTGAGATGAAATAACACTAATGTAATAGATGCTATTTGCTGGAGTGCTCCCACCATCTGATGGACAGCTCATGACGGGTTGGTGATGTCACTGACATCATCTAAAGGTCAGGACACGTTGTTTACCAGCTGTGGAGCTAGAGAAGGCTCGGTCACCAGCAGCAGAGCCAGAGTTACCTCAACCTACAAAGTTAGAGCCACATAGAAGCAGATGCTGCTCCAGCTGTGGACTAGTGAGAGCTCTGGCAGCAGCTCCAGAGCTCAGTTGCAGCCAGCTCCAGAACGAGAGCTCCTCCAGCTCCCACACTTGACCAGCTCCAGAGCCGCAGCCATTCCCATCACTAGCTCCCGCACCAAATCTGTCAATAAGGCAGAGCTAGAGTCAGTCTCAGGACCGGAGCCAATTCTAGAAGCAGGTCAGGCACCATCGCCTGAGACAGACCCAGCTCTAGCCCCAGCTCAGGTCCAGCTCCTGAGCCATTGCACAGCCAGAGCTGGTGGGATCTCCAGCATCAGCCACAGCAGTGGCTCCGGCACTAGGGCAGCTGCAGCACCACCCACATCGCCAGCAACTAAGGCCCGGCCGGCTCCAGCCCCCACCCAGAGATGTCTTTCCCTTTTCTATGTTTTATGATTTCTTATGTTTTATGTGTTCCAATTTAGATTCAATAAAGTTTAATGTCTTCATCACTTCAAGTTGTACAATTCAGGGCCGGCCATTAACTACATCCTCTATGCTGTGTACCGTCACCGTTATCTAGTTCCAGATCATTGCTTCACCCCACCAGAACCCCTGTACCCATGAAGCAGCCATGCCCCCATATCCACTCCCCCACCCCCTGACAAGCACTGATCTGCTTCCTGTCTCTGTGCATTTCCCTGTCCCTGGTGTGGCTGTCCTGAGCACAGCCAACCCTCCTTTGGCCCCTCCCCCCCATGCTGAAGACCCCTGAGGATGCCAATGTGTTCAGTGCCATGAACCCGATGCCTAGTATGACTTTGACCTGAGGAAGCCCACCGTCACCAAGGGGGTGAGGTCAGGCATGGAGCCAGCTCAACCCTGCTTCACATGAAGAAGAGGGACTTGATATTGCCAAGGCCACCTTCTCCTCAGTCCCTAGTGCTGTTTAGCCACAGGGCCACCCTCCCCAGGGTCTGGCTAGCTGGGGAGATGAGCACGTACAGACTAGAGTGACAAAAACCAGGTGGCCATCTTTTCTGTCCAACCAGCTGGCCCAGGCTACCCAGGAGCAGTTTCACCCTGAACCTCTCGTGCTGCAGGCCTGATGCCTGCCAGTCAGCAGGCTGTCCTGGCCTCCCGTGGACCACTGGGAGCCTTAGGTGCCTTCTGCCCTCTAGGGTCCAAAGGACTAGCTGACCTTTGCCAAGGAGTGCTGCCCATGGGCATGAAGCCCTGCCTGCCACTGAGGCACTGCCCTCTGTGCACCTCCCTCACACCTTCCCAGGTGCGGGTCACTTGCATCTGTGACATCAGGTGTCCCAGAGTCCCCACTCACCCAGGGGGCGTGACCTCTGCAAATGCAGCCCTTCCGTCCAGCCTCCAAGCCAACAGGCCCCAACACAGGCTTCAGGACCAGGCACAGCTCCCACTCCAAGTGCTGGGACACCTCAGGTGGGGCCAGGACCTCAGTGGCAGGGACATTGTCCAATGCTCAGCGAGCACATGGCTGGTTCCTCCAGCTCCAAGGTAGAGGAGAGCAACATGAGTTTTGACCCAGAGTCCCCTGACGGCAAGGAAAAGAATGTGGCTGCCCTCCCCATTCTCCCTGACAGCCCACTCCCAGTCCCTTCTTGCCCGGGACCAGTGTTCCCCAGCGACACCTACAAAGGGGCCAAGAAGCCCAGGAGCTGGATGCCGGCCTGGGGTGTCCTGCCGGGTCCAGAGACTCTGCTGATCATGCCACCCCCCCACAGTTATGGAAATCAACCGCCCCCTGGTCCCCGATGGTCTCTGGTTTCATCTTGGCCTCCAGCAGCACTTCCTCCTCCTCAGCCTCCACCACACCCATGGCAGCTTTGGTCACACACAAGCGTCGTGTCTCAGGCTCTTCAACCATAGCTCCTCGCTGGCCCTCTCCATCCACACGGTGGGCGATGCTGCATCATCCCTGTCCACCTGGAGTAAACAACAGCAACGTGGACAGGAGCGTCTTGTTTAGCCCACTGGTGGGACGTGCCCTTGGTCCCGTCACTCAGAGCTCTCTGAGCACAGACCTGTCGTGAATGGCTACTTTGACAAGAAGCCCTCTCTGGGCCCTCCAGGCAGCAGGCCCAGCCCAGGCAGGAGGTAGGCGACCGCCACAGTGCCCACTGTACACGGGAGGAAATGGAGGCAGCCTTCTCATCCTGTTGGTTCTTGGGGATCTGGGCTTGAGTGGAGGTGGATAAGGTGCCCACCGAGCTCCCTCCAAATCTAGGATCTAACCGCCTGAGGCTCTGATGAGACTGCTCGTTCAAGTCCAACCAACCTGTAGTGAAGCCCGACTCCTTGCCTGAGTCACGGCCCTGTGTGATCTGGTCCAGACACCGTCCCCAGAGTGCACCCCTCAGCGCACCCCACCCTCCCTAAAGCCTTCCTCCCCAAGGACCCTGCCAAGCCCCTGCCCCCTTCAGAGATCCTAGCCTGCAGTGCCCCTCCCCCGAGCCCCCATCCAGGATGGACTCACCTCTGTGCTGGGCTCACAGGCCACCTCCTCAGGCTCCTGTGCTAGCAGAGCCTTTAGGGTCAGATTGACCTGGGGTCAAACCCACAGCTGGGTCACCTCACAGCCCTGTGACAGGCAAGGTCATGTGGTGTCTTCTCGGAGCCTCAGTTTCCTCCATGAAAAATGGGGTCAGTGACTCTGACCTCAGGAGGGTGTGTTGGGATTCAAGCAGGGAGACGAAGCTGCCCAAAGTGCTTGGACTCAGGAGGTCGCCTGGCTGGGGGAGCCCCAACGCAGGGCAAGGCCTCGATGGTCAATGCTGGGCTCAATGCTGGTGAAAATCAGGGATTTCTAGTCCCCTGTTCACGTCTGGACTTGGTCACTTAGAGCAGAGTGACCTTGAATGCTGGGACCACTGGTCATCTGTAAAATGGGGTGCAATCACTCAGCACCCAGTGGGCTCCCTAATAACAGTAACTCCCTCCAATAGTTGCCCAGCTGGGCTCCCTTCAGCTCCTCCTACACCCGCCAGGGCTGCAGGCAGGGACTGGCTGGACCTCATGTGGTAGGGAGGGGGTGTAGAGGAGGAGGGAAAAGGGCAGCCTGGCCTTCTCCCTGCCCAGGGTCTGTGTCCACCACTGTCTTCGTGTCCGCAGGACCAGCCATGCATGGAGCTGGACCCTGGGATGGAGTCTGTGGACCAGGACAGTGAGGTTGGTGTATATTCAGTGACCCTCACGTCCCCAGATGTCCAACCTACCCAACTGTGCACCGTGTGGCCCACCTGGCTTCTGTGGCGTGTTCCTGCGACATAGGGGATGTGAGGGTCACCGAGCAGTTGGCTGGGGAGGGGACAGACGAAAGCAGCCATGTCAAGGGACCGTTGTGTTACACGTGTGTGCTGCGAGCTGTGTCACCCAGAAGTGCTGTCTGCAGGGCCCCTCTGTGTGCCTGAGCATGGACAGGAGGCCTGGTTGCCGCACAGAGAGAGGCCTGTGAGACCGTGAGGGTATCCCTGCCACACTCATGTGGGCAGAGATCTCGGGCCATGTCCATGCTCATCGGGGCTGATGTTGCTCCGTGTCCAACCCTCACAGGACAGTTGGGAAACTGAGGCCAGGAGAAGCAGGGACAGGCCCTGGGGTCACAAGGTGGGCAGAGTCCAGAGGGGAAGAGAGCATTCCAAGCTCTTAGGCCAGCCTCAGCACTTCCAAGGGGTTTGCTTTGGGAATGAGAGCCCCTAATACCCTGGGGGACCCCTGCCAACGCCCTCCCATGTAGGGCCCTTTGCTATACGCATCCCCACGTGGACACACTCACACACACAAGCATACACACACACTCTGAATGCCCAGCCCGGTCTCAGAAGGGAAGTGCTCACTGGGGAGGTGACAGGAGGAAGGAAGAAAGAGGTTGGAGGCAGCTCTGCCATGGGGCATGGGCATCCGGTCCCCTAACAACATGCCCAGGCCCATAGCATGAAGGGGAGAGATGCCAGACTGGTGGGCAGGGGGTCCCCAAGGTACACAGGGGGATGCAGGGGTTGGGGCCATCCCTAGAGCAGCCTGTAGAGAACCAGGTCTGGCGTCCTGTGGCCACCACTCTGGACACCGGGAACTAGGATGTGACCCCCTAGGGGGGAGGGGATACAGCAGAGAAGGCTAGATCTTACGCCTCTGTAAATTGGGGTTCATAGATGGGGTGACTCTAAGGGTCCCACAGGCTTGTAGAAGAGTCTATTGACCTTCGTTCTCCATCCATGACCCACTGTTCTCTGAGTCCTTGTAAAATGCATTCCATTCCCTCGAGGTCTTGCTGAGCAGAAGGCAGCCTGAGAGCTTGGGGACTGGGGGCCCGGGCAGTGCAGAACATGGCAGAGCACTGGTCGACTTGTCTGGGGACCAGGGACAAGGCCATCCTTGTCGGAGCCTCGGGGTCCTCCTTTGGATGTGAGGTGGAGTCATTGCCCTGGCTGGGGCGAGGAGGCCTTGTGAGTCAACGGGACACGCCAGGGCCAGTGGAGGGAAAGCGGGGAACAAGAGAGGCTTCTGAGGTCCCTCACGTCCCTCCTGGAGCCCACAGGTCCTGCTCCTTTGCGTCCTCGGCCCTGGTGGAACCACTGCCTTGAGGACCCCAAACAAAGAAATGTGTGTGTTTTGCTTTCTGCTTTCCTGCCTGGGGCTGCAAGGCTGGGGCTGACCACCAGGGGTGTCCTGTGTCCACTCATGCTCAATGCAGCAAGTGGAGCAGGGAAGGGACGCCCAGGGCTCGTTCTGGGTGTTCCCCTGTCCAAAGCAACAGGCACCTTTGATTACTGGCATCCACGTCCACAATGGGAGCTGCTCAGAGGTGGGAGGGGACCCTGAGATCCTTTCATGATTCTTTCAGCTACTGTGGCCCCAGCACTCACCCTGAGCAGGGCCCATGTTAGTCCTGAGGGCAGTGCTGAAAGCACCCACATGGTCTCTGTCCTCCAGGAGCTCACAGCCTGGAGGTGGAAAGGACAAAATCATGAACAAATCCATACGAAAAAGAAGAGAAGGTGCTACAGAGCAATGAAGCAGGGTGCTGGAGGAGGGAGGGCCTGGAGCCCCTAGGTGGGTGTAAAGGGCCCCCCTGGGGACATTTGTGCCCTGAGCAGAAGGACAAGAGGAGCCAGCCCTGCATCTGTCTGCAAACAGCGTGCTGGGGGGAAGCTCAAAGGCACAGAGACTTGGAGGCAGAAGAGGATTTGACGAGAGAGGAGGTGAGAAAAGAGCCAGTGTGGCTAGAGTGAGCTGGGGAGGAGAGAAGTAGGGAGAGAGGATGGCAGGGCCAGACCCAGGCCTGGAAGGAGGTACTAGCTGTCTATGCTGGGTGACAGCATTAGCCTCACTTAGCACTTACGAGACCTATCATTGAGCATCTGACAGTGTCTCTACCAGGGTCCAGGCTCAGGTCAGCTGGGAGGCTCCCCGTCAAGGTCTAGCAGGAGGCTGGGGCTGTGTTCTCAACTGAAGCTCGATAGAGGCAGGAGCCATCTCGGAGATCATTCACAAGTATCGGGGCAGTGGTAGGATTCAGTTTGGATGGGGGGGTTTCAGGACTTTTCTGTCTGTGGGCCGGGACCCTCTGCCAGTTCTTTGCATTAGTGGGTGTCATAGGGAAGGAAGCTCATAATATCTGATATGGCTTCTCCTGAATAGTGGATCAGAGAGACAGAAAGAGGGAGAGAAAGAGAGACAGTGACACACAGAGATAGAAAGATGGGGAGGAGAGACAAAGAGAGTAGACACAGACAGAGACAGGGAGACAGAGAGAGAGACAGAGAGACAGGGAGAGACCAAGAGAGATACAGACAGCCAGAGACACAGAGACAGAGAGAGACAAAGACAGAGAGAGAGAGACAGAGACAGAGAGAGAGAATGAACACAGGAGAGACAGAACCACACAGAAGTCACAGACTTTTCATTAAGCTGACCGTGGAAGTGACATCTCATCACTCGGCCCTATTCTATTGGTTAGAAGCCAGCCGCAAAGTCCATTCTCATAGAGGAGCGGGGATTACATAGGATGTGTGCCTAGGAAGTGGGAACGCTGGGAGCCGTTGTGGGGGCTGCCCACCACATAGGCTGAGATGACCACCACTCAGGCACTTGGACCTGAGTCTAAACATAACAGGAGGCCCTGGAGGGTTGCGAGCCAGAAGGAGATGATGTCTGAACGTCATTTCATTTCAACCCTCCCTAGGAACACTGGGAAACAGGCAAGAGGGGAAGTGCCTCTCCCAGACGCCCAGCAGACCCAAGCCTCTTTGCGTTGTATTCTCTGCCACAGCCAGCCCTTTCTGTAATCCTTGCACTGCCAAGTCTGTGCAGGAGCTACGTGTGGGAGCAGCCCACGGGATTCACAGCCTCTGAAGGGATCTCTAGGTCTATACACCTGATGACATCCCTAGGAAGTAGATGCTAGAATGACCCCCACTACACAGAGAGGGACATGAACACAGGAGAGACCCTGAGAGGGGAGGCCCTGAGAGGCGCAGGGTTGTCCAGGGTGACATCACTGGCAAGAAGCAGGAGCGGGACTGAATTCAACTCTGTGTCCTCAAAGCTGGGGCCCTGGTTGCGTCCAGACCTCCCCAGAGGCTGTGGGGTGGACTGTGTCGGTGTGACTGTGTCTGGACAGGGTATGGAGATGGAGAGTGAGTAGTCAGCAGCCCGGGGGGCCCTTAAGAAGGTCTTGTGTGAGGAGGAAGCTTAGGTAAGGGGATCCCAGGAAGTGACCTCACAGAGCCCAATAGAACTTGGAACCCTGGTAACTAGGCACCCACATCCTAAACACAGCCCCCAAGCGAGCTCACTTCTCTAGCACTTGTCTAGAAGGAGCAACATGTTTAGTTGCTGCTTCCCAATGACCAGGGGCCGGAGCCCCAGGAAAGCCCCCAAAGACCGATGCAGATGCTGGTGCCCCTCTCGCGGCCGACGGCTCTGGTCGTTTACCCGGAGGGACGGAAAGGTAACACCGGGAGGCCCAGGGAAGGCCATTCCAAACCAGGCTACCACTGTGGTCCCATCTGGGCAGCCCTACATCCCCTCCCCATGTGTGCCTGGAAGGGCGGGTTCATGTGGGTAGACCACCGTGAGCAGGAGCAGTCGGTGAGGTGTTAGAAGCCTTGGGGGGTCGGTCAGGTTCAAAGCCCAGGTCAAGGCCGGCTGGGTGGGATGTGGAGTGCGGGGTGGTGCCCTTCTGCCTGAGGTTTATCCCAAGCCCCTGAGGTGTAGGTCTTTCCTCAGGGGTGGAATAATGTGCAGACACAGGTGTGTGCCTGATCTGGGAGAATTAGGTCCAGAGGGCAGAAGCAGCAGCAAGGACAGCTGGGCAGGGCTCTGATGCCTCTGGGACAGAGCCAGTCACTGTCTTTGCAGAGCTCCACGAAGAAGATCAGCGTGGAGCGGGCGGAAGGGGATATTCCATCCATCTCCCCGATGGAGGCGCCGGTATCCCACAGGCCTGGACCAGCAGCTACCGGGAGACGGTCTGCAGTGACAGTGATAAAACCCTCAGAGCCACCAGAAGACCCAGCTTCAATCCCGGGAGAACCATCACACCCACCATGTCCTGCAGCAGCGCAGGAGGCAGCTGAGGCCCCAGCATCCGTGCAGGGAGCGCCATCCCCTGCACAGTCTCCTGTAGCAGACCAGGAGGCAGAAGAGGCCCAAACCTCTGTGCAGGGAGGGCCATCCCCTGCACAGCCTCCTGCAGGAGACGAGGAGGCAGCTGAGATCCCTGCCTCCGTGCTGGGACAGACATCTCCTGCACAGACTCCTGCAGGACTCCAAGAGGCAGCTGAGGCCTCAGCCTCCGTGCAGGGAGAGCCATCCCCTGCACAGGCTCCTACAGGAGAACAGGAGGCAGCTGAGGCCCCAGCCTCTGTGCAGGGAGAGCCATCCCCTGCACAGGCTCCTGCAGGAGAACAGGAGGAAGCTGAGGCCCCAGCCTCTGTGCAGGGAGAGCCATCCCCTGCACTGTCTCCGGCAGGAGACCAGGAGGCAGCTGAGGCCCCAGCCTCTGTGCAGGGAGAGCCATCCCCTGCACAGGCTCCTGTAGGAGAACAGGAGGCAGCTGAGGGCCCAGCCTCTGTGCAGGGAGAGCCATCCCCTGCACAGGCTCCTGCAGGAGAACAGGAGGCAGCTGAGGGCCCAGCCTCCGTGCAGGGAGAGCCATCCCCTGCACTCTCTCCGGCAGGAGAACAGGAGGCAGCTGAGGGCCCAGCCTCTGTGCAGGGAGAGCCATCCCCTGCACAGGCTCCTGCAGGAGAACAGGAGGCAGCTGAGAGCCCAGCCTCCGTGCAGGGAGAGCCATCCCCTGCACAGTCTCCTGCAGGAGACCAGGAGGCAGCTGAGAGCCCAGCCTCCGTGCAGGGAGAGCCATCCCCTGCACAGTCTCCTGCAGGAGACCAGGAGGCAGCTGAGGGCCCAGCCTCTGTGCAGGGAGAGCCATCCCCTGCACAGCCTCCAGCAGGAGAACAGGAGGCAGCTGAGGGCCCAGCCTCTGTGCAGGGAGAGCCAAGCCCTGCACAGGCTCAGGGAGGAGAACGAGAGGCAGCTGAGGCCCCAGCCTCTGTGCAGGGAGAGCCATCCCTTGCACAGGCTCCTGCAGGAGAACAGGAGGCAGCTGAGGGCCCAGCCTCCGTGCAGGGAGAGCCATCCCCTGCACTCTCTCCGGCAGGAGAACAGGAGGCAGCTGAGGGCCCAGCCTCTGTGCAGGGAGAGCCATCCCCTGCACAGGCTCCTGCAGGAGAACAGGAGGCAGCTGAGAGCCCAGCCTCCGTGCAGGGAGAGCCATCCCCTGCACAGTCTCCTGCAGGAGACCAGGAGGCAGCTGAGGGCCCAGCCTCTGTGCAGGGAGAGCCATCCCCTGCACAGCCTCCAGCAGGAGAACAGGAGGCAGCTGAGGGCCCAGCCTCTGTGCAGGGAGAGCCAAGCCCTGCACAGGCTCAGGGAGGAGAACGAGAGGCAGCTGAGGCCCCAGCCTCTGTGCAGGGAGAGCCATCCCTTGCACAGGCGCCTGCAGGAGACAGGGAGGCAGCTGAGGCCAATCTCTGCCGCCTGGGAGAGCTGGCTCAGGAACCTCCCTCATTAGCACCTCCAGTCCCACCTGTTCCACCTACTCCCTTACCACAAATATCCTTCCCCATCCTCCTAATTGTGTTTCTCTATTTCTTGGTTTCTTTCATTGATTTTTTTTTTATTGTTTATATCTTGATTATTTAAAATAAATTTCACTTTCATCTTTTAACAGTTTAATGTTTTTCATTTTAAATTGTACACTTCATGAGCATTAAGTACATTCACAATGCTGTGCAGCCATCACCACTGTATGGGTTTAGAATATTTCATTCTCCAAAAGAACACCCTGTTCTAAAAGCACTCACTCCCACTTTCTCCCTCAGGCCCTGGCAACCCCTAATCTGTTTTCTGTCACTGTTTCCTTTTTTTTTTAAAATCTGTTCAGGATGTTTCCTATAAGTGAAATCATGCCATAGGTGGCCATGTGTTTTCTGCCCATTTATTTTCACACGGCCTGATAGGTTTTCCTTTTCTGTTTTTATTTGAAATAGAATTTCTCTAATTTGATAGGAAAATCCCAGATGGAGTCTAGATTTGATGTATCAAAGAAAGCCCTTTTGGTAAATATGTGCATAATCTTGGGGTACAGACTGCTGTTCTACGTGGGACACCAGAGCCAGAAGCCACACACGAAACGCGTTGCTCTTCCTGCGGCCTAAACAAAAACAAGAAAGGGTAGAAAGCTGGAAAGACAAACCAAGAGGCAGCTGAGGCCTCAGCCTCCAAGCAAGGAGAGCCATCCCCTGCACTGGCTCCTGCAGGAGAACAGGAGGCAGCTGAGGCCCCAACCTCCGTGCAGGGAGAGCCATCTCCTGCATAGGCTCCTGCAGGAGACTAGGAGGCAGCTGAGGCCCCAGCCTCTGTGCAGGGAGAGCCATGCCCTGCACAGGCTCCTGCAGGAGAACGAGAGTCAGCAGAGAGCCCAGCCTCTGTGCAGGCAGAGCCATCCCTTGCACAGGCTCCTGCAGGAGACAGGGAGGCAGCTGAGGCTACAGCCTCTGTGCAGGGAGAGCCATCCCCTGCACAGGCTCCTGCAGGAGATCAGGAGGCAGCTGAGGGCCCAGCCTCTGTGCAGGGAGAGTCAAGCCCTGCACAGGCGCCTGCATGAGACAGAGAGGCAGCTGAGGCCAAATTCTGAGGCCTGTGAGAGCTGGCTCGGGAACCTCCCTCATTAGCACCTCCAGTCCCACCTGTTCCACCTGCTCCCTTACCACAAATTTCCTTCTCCATCCTCCTAATTGTGTTTCTCTATTTCATGCTTCCTTTCATTGCTTTTTTTTATTGTTTATATCTTGATTATTTAAAATAAATTTCACTTTCGTCTTTTAACACTTTACTGTTTTTCATTTTAAATTGTACACTTCCTGAGCATTAAGTACATTCACAATGCTGTGCAGCCATCACCGCTGTATGCGTTTAGAATATTTCATTCTCCAAAAGAACACCCTGTTCTAAAAGCACTCATTCCCACTTTCTCCCTCAGGCCCTGGCAACCCCTAATCTCTTTTCTGTCACTGTTTTGTTTTTTTTTAATCTGTTCTGCATGTTTCTTATAAGTGAAATCATGCCGTAGGTGGCCATGTGTGTCTGCCCATTTCTTTTCAAACGGCCTGATAGGTTTTCCTTTTCTGTTTTTATTTGAAATAGAATTTCTCTAATTTGATAGGAAAATCCCAGATGGAGTCTAGATTTGATGTATCAAAGAAAGCCCTTCCGGTAAATATGTGCATAATCTTGGGGTACAGACTGCTATTCTACTTGGGACAACAGAGCCAGAAGCCACACACGAAACGCATTGCTCTTCCTGCGGCCAAAACAAAAACAAGAAAGGGTAGAAAGCTGGAAAGACAAACCACAAACCGGAATGTATTCCTCATGACACAAGGCCAGGGAAAGGTTACGCATCCTTGTGGTCCAAAAAAACACTCGAAAGTCAGAGTTTTAAAAACAGATAAAGAGCAAACACATTCAACGCCAACGAGAGGTGATACACAGGGGCAGCATGTGTCAGAGATGCGCGAGCTCCCCGAGGAGGAGACGCGCACATGGAGACACTGTGGAGAGGGCACTGGGCCCCATCAGACGGGCTGGGTTCCAGTGTGGTGACGACCAGCCCTGGTGACAATGTGAGGAAGCAGAGGCCCCAGTAGACCCCTAGAGACAAGTGTGAAAGGACACTCCTCTCTGGAGACCAACCTGAAGGACCCATCGCAGTCCCCAGGGGCACGCCTGTGCTGGCGGTACTGATCCCAGGACTTCATCCCACAGAAATTCCTGCCCAACTTTTCAAAGATGTATTTTCCAGACTATTCATCACAGCACTGGTTGCAATAGCAAGCAATCGGAAGGAACACTACTGTCCATGGCGAGGCGATGGGATCCATCCGTCCCATCTGTAAGACCACTAATATGTGATATCAGCCGGGAGACATGCATCTAGGAACATGAATCTGTGTGTGAGAGAGAGACAGAGACAGACAGAGAAAGAGAGAGACAGAGCCAGAGAGATACGTACCAAATCATCCATGGGGTTCACCTCTGGGGATGGGAATTGCCACTCGCTTCTCTTCTCCTTTAGAGGCCTGCGTGATGTTTCAACTTGATAGAATGTGCCTCTATTCCTCTTATAATTCTAACAAGATTAAAATCACATGTTAATGTTATCCATTTATCACTCATCTTTGGACTGAAGTACATTATTTAGTTTTTCTTTTAAAGGTTTTTATTACAAAGACAATGTACGTTAATTACTGTAAAAGAATGAATTCTAAGGGTATTAAGAATTAAGTGGAAACTGAGGAGTGCCCTTAACAGGCAGTGTTCACCGTTTCAGTCCTTTGCCTTTGTATGCACGTGTGTGTGCACGTGTGTGCATGTGCCCATTCAGCTGTGTGCATCTGTATGCACATGGGTATGTCTATGTGCAAGTGTGTGTGGGTGTGCACTTGCGGCTATCGTGTGGGAAGGACTGCAGGGAGTGTGCTCTTCTGGAACCTGATTTCCCCAGGGCTGGACCCTGGCCAGTCAATCCTCTTCCTCCTCTGCGTCGGCCTCAGAATTGCCTAAGCGCCTCTGCTGGGCAACACGGATCATTTCTGATTTCATCGTGCTGAAAGGAACACCTGCATCCATAAATCTCTACTTCTTTAGGACCGATCCCTAGAGGCGGAGATTCTGGCTCATAATGTAAACGTGATGTTAAGGTGTTGGTCACAGTCTCTGACACTCAAGGTCTCCTTCTACCCTGTGATCTTGTTTGGGAACAGGGAGTCCAGAGACCCTGAAGCAGAGACCTGAGGGAGGGAGGGAGAAGGAGGAGCAGCTAGGATGCAGGGGATGAAGGTACCTGGGGTTACCTGCCCAGCTGGAAGGCCTCGCTCCTGTTGCTTCTGTCCTTCCCACTCCCCTCACCCCTGGCCCCGCCCCTAACACACCTGACCCCGCTTTGGCCTTGCCCATGCCCCTCCTGCTCCCTAACTCACCTGAGCTGAGCAGCCTGGCCTGCCATCCAGGACAGATGATGATGAGGGTCTGGACACTCCTGCCTGCTCCCTCTCCCTCTAAGCAGAGAGCCCCATCCTCAGTCAGGAAAGTACATCTAGGTCAGTGCAGTGAGTCACAGGGACCTCCTTGAACATGCTCCCTCCAGGGGGAGTTCTCAGTTGCAACAGCAGGACCCACTTGAGCTTGTGTGAGCAGAAGTGACTCTTACAAAACAGAGTGGAGGTGTCATAGAAGGTGCCAGAAGGTCAGAGCACGGGGCTAGAGGCTTTGGAGAAGGTCATCGTGCCCAAAGCACACCTCAGTGTTTTCCAGGAGTGATGGCTGCCTCAGGCACTGTGCCAGCCCCAGCCCACATATCCAGCACATTCAGCCTCTGCGATGGAGGGGCCCTGCTCAGTGGGGATGAGGGAGAGAGCCCTGGTGACCTCGGAGAGGCACGGCCATTGGAGCCTCGGTTTCCTCCCCTGTGAAGTGGGGTGGCAGCCGACCTTTCAGGGTGGTGTCAGACAAGTTCGCTGAGGCTGCACCTGGAGTGCCCTGCACCTTCTCAGAGCTCAACAGCTGCTAGCTCTAATGAAGAGGAATCAAGAGAGGAGAGATGGGGCTGGGTCCTGGATCCCCACCTGGCTGGCTGACTGCCGTGGGACGAGATGGGCTGGAGAAAGGCATTCCAGAGGAACAGCGGAGTCGGAGCGAGTAGGGCATGCCTGGTGGGAGATCAGAGTGGGCAGAGGCGAAGGGCCCCAGGGGGCTCTGAGTGGGGTGACATCAGCAGGAACAGCTCACGGTGATGAGCACTTACCGGGGCCTCTGTTCTCCTCTTGAGCTATCTCCTTGAATCCTCCCCCCAACTCCTTGGGGGAGGAGCAATTATTGTCTTCATTTCACTGATGAGGAAACTGAGGCTCAAAGAGACTTGCCCCCTCTGTGCCCTGCAGAGTGGCAGAGCCGGGATTTGAACCCAGTGCCTCTTAGACCCCTTGGGCCTGCCTGAGAAGGGCTCCCCCATGCTAAAAGAGGGACCTCTTTTCCCTAAAGTTCTGAGAACTTTTGGTCCTGATGCCCAGAGAGACCTCACTCTGCGGGGGGGATAGGCTGGTCCTTGGTACTGGGAGAGCCCACAGCGCCCACAGCTGGCCATTCCCCGGCCACCATACCCAGCCCCAGGCAGACGGAGTGGCCCTGTCCCTTTAGTTCAGTGATGGCTGGAGGCCAGAAGGGTGCAGGCCCCAGGGAGGCCAGGACCCCTGAGCCCGAGGAGGCCACAGTGCAGGACAGTGCTTTGGAATGATCCAAAGTCAGAGAAACAGGGGTCCTAGTCCCTGCTCAGCCTCTTTCTAGCTGGTGATGCAGGTGAGGCTCTCAGCCTCGGTTTCCCCATCTGTACAATGAGGAAATAACTTGGCCTCCTGATGGGCTGTTGGGAGACTTCCCTGAGGAATTGCTTGAGCATCTCTAGCCTGGTGCCCGGAGCGTGTTAAGAGCCCCCTGCCAGGCTGTCACAGTGGTCCTCCAGGGCGCAGGGTCTGGGAAGTCCCTCCTCAGGTTCCCTTCCTGCTGCCCTGCTCCCGGGAACATTCAGCATTGTTTGAGGAGGAGCTGAAGAAGATCCAGGACCACACTGTGCTGCAGGTGACGGAGGCTCAGCGCTGGGAGGACAGCTGGACATGCTCCATGCCACCGTCCAGGGCTTGTGCTGTGACCCGCTGTGAGCCCCCCACAGATAAAGGCTCCTCCTGTGTGGATACAGCTTCTGTGGTTTACTCACTTATTGCTTCATTCACCCAGTCATTCCTTCACTCATTCCTTCACTCACTCACTCCCGCACTCATGTACTCATTCATGCATTCGTTCATTGTTTCACTCACTCATTCAGCCAATACGTTCTGGTCCCTGCCATGGGCTGAGCACTGTAACTTCACCAGTGAGTATGACCCCACGTGGTCCCTGCCCACCTGGAGCTCACATCCACTGTGTGACCTGAAAGAGGGCTGTCCCTCGGGTTAGCAGGGGTGATGAGCACCAGGAATCCGCTTCTGAAAGTAGAGGCCACCCATGCAAAGAAAAGAACGGAGAAAACCCATGCTTGGCACTTCATCGACAAAAAAAAATAATTAAAAGTTAAGAAAAATAAAGATATCCTACATTTAACAAAATGTGGGTTCTAATCACAAGTGTGCACTCATTCCTACAACCAATGAGAAGTAATCCAGAGTGGACTGGGTATTGTAACACATTCTTCCGGCCAATAATAGCATTTCAGTAAACATGTTCCAGGGCCTCATGATTTTCCTAAGGCCTCTGTGATCCTCCAACACTTAAATCTTTCTCCTTGGAAGCCTCTGTCCTGTCACCCTCCTTGTCGAATGGCTCTTCCACTGTCCGGGGGCCTACCCTGCACGGCCACACGCGTCAGCAACTCTCCACGTTGTGTGGACAGGCTGCCCGCGTTCCTCCCGCAGCCTCGCGAGCTCCTGTTGCTTTGGCAAGGTTGGGGTTTTCCCTGGGTGGTCAGCGGGCGTCCTTCTTTGCAGCGGTGTGCGTCTCCCCACGCTGCGTCTCCTCTGACGACTCCGGGAGGCAGGCCTGTGGCCCCATCTCACAGGTGAGGAAGCTCAAGTCCAGGAGGCTGGACGACCTGCTCCACGTCACAGCCAGCGTGCAGCCTCCGCAGAGTCTGGGCCCCAGAGCAGACAAGGACATAGGGCGAGTGGTTTGTCTGCAGGTGAGGGAGGAGGCCCGAGGGAGGCCATGGGGAAGGGAGCCTGGAGGAGGAGCGCCAGGGCGGGGCCTGACGAGGGAGCACTGAGGTGAGCATCCAGCCTAGTCCTGCTGGGAGACGAGATCCCACCCGGACTGGCTGTGTGTCCGTGGGTGGAGGGTTTACCCCGGGTCATGAAGGCTTCTGTGCTACAGGCTGGCACAGGCTCGCAGCAGAGGAAGCTCCCGCTGCAGGAGAGAGCCCTCAGGCAGAGAGTGGATGCAGGTGCTCCAGGGGGACACTGTGGGCCTGCCGGGGACTGGCTCCCGGGGACTGCAGGGACTCAAGTGGGCTGAGGGAACTGAAGGGCAGCAGCAGCAATGTCTGCAGCGGGGGTCTGCACACATGTCCCACACGTATGCCCCCAGAAAGGCTGCTCTGCATGGCATTTCTCCCCCCAGACGCGTAGTTGCCCCAAACCGCCCCTCCACTCCACACTCCCAATTCCTTTCCACTCGTCTCAGGTTACTAGAAATTCAGAATATTTTAGTTGGTGTTGGAGCCCAGAGACTTTTGTTTGTCCTGCCCATGTTCTAACATTGCTGGCTTTTTAAAGATCTCAGGGCTTTGACTCCAAAACAGCAAGATGATGAGGATCCCAGAGAGCTTTCTGGAAGCAAGGCTTTATGTTTTGCAATACTGCCATCCCACCAGCTCTTCTCAAAATCCCTCCAGGACACAGACTCACAATCTTGGGTCCTCAGATTGCTGAAAGGATGCGCCTTCAGAAAGTGATCGGCGTGGGTCGGCAGGACGCACCGAATGGTTGAGTGAGGAATTCAGCCAATCCTCTTCCCGGAAAGCCATGATCACACCGGACGTGCTGTCAGAAAACAACCTCTGGGAAGAGACCAAAGACATACAACCAACTGAGGAGCATGTGAAGCTGAGGGAAGAACAGTGAGAGTCGTGGTGTTTTTGCCCAGGGCAGGTCCCGTCCCCACCCCCTCAGTGTGACGGCCCTGTGAGCGGCGCAAGCCTGAATGGGGGTGGCTTCACTGTCAGAGGTTGCCCACTTGATGTCGCCATGCGTGGGCAAAGCCCGGCCCCTAAGCATTCCTGGAAACAGTAGCCATCTCAGTGGCAAGCGGACGTGGAAGGTCAACTTTGCAGCCGCCTGAGGTTGGATCTAGAACAGAGCAGCGAATCAGCCAGGAAGGTGAGACAGACAACCACACAATGCGACAGACACAGCGGCCTTGATGGGCTGCACGTAACCCCAGGGGGTCTGGAAGGTGGTGTGCTTGTGCAGGCTTGTGCTCAATCAGGTGAGACCAGGAAGATGGGCATTGTGGGGATGCTTAGAGACCTGCCACCAGCCTAGGCCCTGCCCCCAGGGGTTGCTGCCTCCCAGGAAGTCCAAGTTGACTGAGGGGACAATGCCCAGCCCTGTCGAAGGTCCCTGTCCACTCTGGGGCTCCCATGGAGAGAGGCCTTCCCACCTGGAAACTTCTCCCCAGGTCTTCTTCAGAGGCTGAAACGAGGTGCTCTCAGAGCAGAGAAGATGGTGAGCAGTGAGGAGAGGCTCCTGAGGAGTCGGCCCTCCTGGGGAAGGAAGCAAATGAGCTGGGAGGGGGGAGTGGTCCCTGCTTGCTCTGGCCTCAGCCCCCTCAGTGTACATCTCCCTCCTGGAGGGGACAGGAGCCCAGGGAACCCGGGAGAGCACACCCGGGCCGCGATGAGCAACACTCCCAAGGAGGAGGATCTGAGCTCAACACAGGATCAGCCCAGGTAGGAAGGGAGCCTTTCGCCACCAGGACACTCGAGTCAAGGTCAGCGTGCCCCTGCAGGGATGATCTCCCTGCCTGTTCTATACGTCCCTGTGGACCACTGACTGCTTAGGGACTGGCTTCTGACCAGCAGACCCAGCACAAGTGACAGGACGACCCTTCCCAGATTCCATCACCGAGGCTGTCATTCTCTCTCACTCGCTCTCTTGTGTTCCCTCTTCCCTCTCCCCTTGCTCCCCTCTCTCAGTCTGTCTAACCCCTGGACCTGGGGACATACATGGACGTCCTGAGCTCCCCTATGCAGAGGCCCACGCAGAAGAAAACCAAGGGAGTGCCCCGGCCAACAGACAGAAAGGAGCCAGGCTCTCAGTGAAGCTGATCCTGACCAAGCCCACAGGAGTAAGCTTGACAGCACATCTCACCCTGGTCCAGCCTCGGTGGAGGCCACAGCCCCAACCTGGAAGTCGTCATGAGCAGAGGCTCCAGCTCAGTTGTGCAGGAGTCCTGGTCCACAGAGATGGAGAGAAAGTGAATATTTGCGGTTTACAGATGCAGGGTGGGGAGCAGTGTTGTCAGAGAGGAGGAGACACCTCACACCATCTCCCAGTTCCCAGGTCTGGCCTGCCCTTCTCCCTCCTCTCCCCTCCAGGTTCTCTGCAGCCACAGTGCCCACCTCTCTAACCTCCTCTGGCCAAACTCACTTCTGCCTGGGTGTCTCCACACCAGCAGTGCCTTCTCCCTGGCACGCTGATCACAGGTGAGTGCAGCGCTGGGTCCTCATCTCATTCTGGTCACAGCAAATGTCACCTCAGTCAGGCCTTTCAGACCCTCCTACCCAGTGAGACCCCAGCCCTCCCTGCAGGACACTCTTTATTTTCATTCCAGTTCATGCTCTTCTCTTTCACGTGTCTCTGATTTTGTGCTTTTGTCCATCTGCCTCCAGACTGAGCTCCTGGTGGGCAGGGACCACTGGGTAGATTTCAGCACCACCCTTGGGCCCACCAGGGCTCCCAGCCCAGGGTGATGGCTTGGCACATAGCTGCCGAATGAACAAATAGGGGCATCTTGGATCCCTCCTTCCTGCTTTTGCTCCACTCAGTCGGTGAAGAGGAACACTAGTAATAGGAAGTGCAAGTGGGTCCTGAGGCAGGCGGAGGGTCAGCATGACTTCTGCATGAATCCTCCTCTCCCCAAATTGCTCCAGCAAAGCTCAGTGGGCACCACTGACACAGGAGGCTGCCACCTGATGGCCAACACAGGAACTGCAGCCTCAGGCAGGGACAGCACAGCACCAGGCAGGCATGTATCTCTTGTGGAGAAATGCCTATCCAAACGCATTGCCCATTTTTCATTGTGCTATTTGTATTTTATTGTTGAGAGGGGAGAATGTATTATATATTCTCAATAGTAGACCTTTATCAGATATGTAAAGATCTGTAAACACATTCTCCCCTTCTGTGAGTCGTCTTTTCGCTTTCTTGATCGTGTCTTTCAACGCACTCAAGTTTTACTTTTCATGAAGTTTAATTGATCTGTTTTCCCTTTGGTTGCTTATGTGTTGGGTGCCACAATTACAAAAACATTGCCTAATCCAGGGCCATGTTTTCTTCCAAGAGTTTTATAGTTTTAGGTCTTACATTTACATCTTTGATGGTAAGAAGATGTAACATTTTTGTATATGGTGTGAGGTAGGGGTTCACCTTTATTCTTTCACATGTGGATATCCACCTGTCCCAGCACTACTTGTTGAAAAGATTATTCCCTCCTCATTGTCTTGGCATCTCAAATAATTCTAGAATCTGTGGTTGTTGCAGGTGGTTTGACTTACAGTTCCTTAGAATTTTTCTTTACATGAAGGTTGCTTTTCTCTGGCCTTGTGGACTTTCACCCACTGCATATGTAGACTGATCATTAGCGAAATAATCATATCAGGTATTTGGACTAGTTTTTTCTTTGCTTGCGGTGGGTATGTAAGTCCACACCCTGTTACTCCCTGATGGCTGGGTGGACCACATTGCACCATTGTTCTGGCCTGGATTATCGCTCTATCCTTCTAACTGGTTTCTCTGCCTCTATATTTGACCCGCCATCTATCCTCAATGCACCAATTGGAGTGACCCTTTAAAACCAGATGTCACACCCTGACATTGTGAAATCTCTCAAGGGGCTCTCCATTTCTCTCAGGGGGAAACTTCAAGTCCTTATGATGGACCTCAAGCCCAATACAGTTGGTCCCACACTCTCTCTGACATCACCTTTGGCCAGTCATCCCCTGTACCATTTGCTCCAGTCCCTCTGCCTCCATTATGCTCCTGGTACATGCCAGGCACTCTCCCACCTGTAGACTTGTACTCTATGTTCCTTCCACTTGGAATCCTCTTCCATATGATGATTTCATGCCTCATCTTCTTCACTATCTTTAATTCTGTGTTCAAATGTCATCTTGGTGAGGCTGTATTGACCATGTCATTTAAAATATAAACTATCCTCTTGTCCTGACACTCCCTATCCAACTTGTTCCCCTTTCATTTTTCCCCTTAGCACTAACACCCTATAAAATAATATATAATGATAAGAATCAGTGTTCAATCAGGACACGGAAACCAACCAATAGATTGAGCAGGGACAGTTTATATAATGAACAATTAACCATAAACCTTTAAAGGGAACTATAGAGAATAGCCCAGAATTACAGTAGAGTAGTTAAGAAAGAAACAAATTTGGGAGAGGACCCCCTCGCCAAGGCTGCCTTCAGGCCTTGTTGGAGAAGGAATGATTGCAGCACAGGGATGGTGGAGAAGATTGTCATGTTTCCCAAGGCCAGTACCAGTCCCTGGTCAGGGCAGAGCTCAGCAGGTAGGGAACAGCAGGCTGAGACCGGCAAACAGGAAAGCCCTGTCCCCTCCCAGGGGCAGGTAGGCTGAGGCTGGGATGCCTACTGGATTCACTGGGATTCCACTTGCAGCGGTGCCACTCATTCTCCTTATTAAGCCATCCAAGGGGATCCACTGAATCCACTGTGGATCACCCACTGTGGGTGAGTCCATGTAGACACCCCTGAATTGTGCCACTGCTGGTTGTACTGCAGGAGAAAGAAAAAGAAAAGAATGGAAGCACCCTGGAATTAGGATGGAAGGCCCTTTGTCCTAAACCTTCTCTGACAAAAGCTTAACCCCTGCCAGGTGCAAAAGAGAAATGTCTACTGGGTGCAGCTCCATTATTGCAGAACAGACAACAGAGGGCAACACTCTGATGTTGTTACACAGGGGCAATCCATTGATAACTGGCACCATAACTCCCTTATTATTTTGTTTATGTATTCCATGCTTTTACTTCCAACTTGCCTCTATTGCTTTATTTGAAGTAAGATTTTGAAGACAGCATATGTTTGTATCAAGGTTTCTAAAAAAAGGTATTTTGACCCCCCAAAATGCCATTATTAGATCAAAACAACAGAAGAATTAAAAGTACAAAGTAGCTATACTATCAGTATATGCCTTAAGTAAATAGTTTACTGTCAAATTCCTCTTATATAAGAAAGCACCATGCAGTTTCA
Organism: Diceros bicornis minor; assembly: GCF_020826845.1. Lineage (NCBI taxonomy): Eukaryota > Metazoa > Chordata > Mammalia > Perissodactyla > Rhinocerotidae > Diceros > Diceros bicornis. Next base: position 31,552 of record NW_026690880.1, on the reverse strand, counting down.
TTTTAATGATGTTAGCCTCAATAATCTAGTATAATAATAAACTCCTTTGTAATGAGTAACTATATAAAATGAAGTTACAATAATTTACAATTTACGTCTGTGACATGACCCAACTACTCTCTACAAGCACCACTGAAATCTTGATTGATGCTTGGCTACCTTGTTCTACTAGAACTAACGGGAATATTTCACTGCCAACAAATTCTGTTTACCTACTGTGTAGTTTATAAGGGTTGAATTCTTCTCTACTTGAAAATCACCATTTTCATCTCTCCATATGGATACCTGTTTATTGGCAGATAGCTTTGCAGCCAGTATAGTTTTTTTCAGGAGAGTCTTATATAAGAAGTCATGAAATATGAGTATAAATAACTTACACTTAGGCAATTTTTCTTTTTCTTTTTTTTTCCCTGCTTGGAAAGATTTGCCCTGAGCTAACATCTGTTGCCAATCTGCCTCTCTTCTTTCTCCCTTCCCAAAGCCCCAGTACATAGTTCTATATTCTACGTGTAAATCCTTCTAGTTCTTCTACATGAGCCACTGCCACAGCATAGTCAATGAGAGACGAGTGGTGTGGTTCGTGCCTGGGAACTGAACCTGGGACTCCGAAGCGGAGCGTGCCAAACTTTAACCGCTAGGCCATCAGGGGTTGCTCCAGGAAATTTTTCTAGAAAAATATTGGAATCAAGATGTATGATTTATTTCTAAAAATTTCATAGCATACTTTAAAACATGAAATGCTCAACATGTTTAAAAGCACTTTACCACTCAGTTTACCTTAACAAAGATATAGCAAACATTTTGAGAAATATACTTTCAACAGGAAAGTCCAATTGTAGCTTTATGCTTTTGTAGACCACTCCCAATAATGTGGCTTAAAAAATATAACTGTAAGATTCTCTCAAGAAAATGTATTTCATTTCTATAAAAATCGTTCTTTACAGTGTCTCAATGTTTGTTTCCTACTAAGCTTCTCAATGTTCTTTAGGCTTAACAATATAGTAGAATCAAGCTCCTATAATCTAGCTTTTAATCCCACAATCCGGAAAGCTCTATCTCAAGGTCATCAACGACCTCTTAAATCACTGAATAATATTATTCCCATTTTATAAGTGCGAATACTAGGTTTTAAAGAAGTCAAGTTCATGCCCAATATTGTTTAGCTAGTAAGAGGCAGAGCCTAGATATGACTGACTCCTGCTGTCTGATTCTAAAATCCATAAGCATAACCTCTAGGTATACAGCCAAACATAACACTCTGTATTCTTGCAACAGAATAAATGCATTTGCTTTTTCTTTAATATCTGTAACACGGTTCTTAACTATTCCAATACATTGGTTTCTCCCTTTCTGTAAATGAGAGTGTTCTTCAAAGTACCTTCCTTCCTCCCTGCTCTTCTCTATACATTCCCTCCACTCCCAGTTCTTGAATTCATTTAACAAGCATTTATTTTATTGAGTCCATACAATTCCAGACCCCATGGAAAAACAATGAAAAAAAACCAGTCCCTGGCCTTGAAGGATTTACAGACTACTAGGGGAGAAAGCCCTATAAGCAAGTCCAATACTATTTTCAAAACAAAAACACAAGTTTGAGTCTGCACAAACACAGAAGGCTATCTATGCCACATAGCACGGGTTTTCAAGCCTTTTCTGAGGAGGACTACAGTTTTTTAAGAAATAGCGTTTAAAATTTCCAAAAGAGCACGCAAGACCTAGAACTTCCCTGATCCACTGTCCCCTTCCCACTACAAGCCATGTTTTTTCTAAGACTCTTAATAACATCGTTTGAAAACCACTATATTCTAACATCTTAATAGTTTTGCCTTTCATGCCTAGGTCTTTAATCTACCTGGAATGGATTTTTGTGTACGGAGTAAAGTAGGGTTCCAATTTGAATTTTTTCCATACTGATATCTAATAGTCCCAGGACCACTTAAAGAAACGCCCCTCCTTTGCCCTCTGCTCTGTAAGAGCACTTCTATTAAAAGAAATCAAGTTTCTGGATACACGTGGAACTGGATTTGTGTTCTCTACTGTTTTCCACTGGTCTAACACTGTGCTAATACCAAAGTGCTTTAGTTACTATAGCTTTATATATAATAAATCAGGATATCTCATAGATCAAGTCTTCTCACCTTGACCTGCTGCTTAAAAAATATCTTGGCTATTCTTAGTGCTTTGTATTTCCATATGGATTTCAGAAATGACACGTAATTTTGAGCTCTGTAATTTCCTGGCAAACTGGTAAAATACCCACAAAACAAATCTAGATCAGTGTTTCTCGACCAGGGCAATTTTAACACCCCCACCTCCCACCCCAGGGACATTCAGCAACGTCTGGAAACATTTTTGGTTGTCACAAAGTGGGGGGTAGGTACTACTGGCCTCTAGTGGGTTGAGGCCTGGGAGATGCTGCTAAGCATCCCACAGTGCACAGGACAGCTGCCACAACAAAGAATTATCCCATTCAAATTTTAATAGTGCCACTTTTGAGAAACCCTGTCCCAAATAAATCAAGGGGCAAATTTGCATGGGCCCATTAAAGACCAGGGAACGTCTACCAAAAACAATAATTTAGTTTTAGAAAAACTGAACTGCCATGTGCCAAATGAGATTTACCCCAATTCATTAAAAAAAAAAAATCATATTATTTGCATAGACCAAAAGGCTTATCTTCCTGTTCTCTATAGCAGGGACATTTGCAGGAAGCTTATTGGAGGGGTTAAGTCTTTAAAATACAAAGTTATAAAGAAACAAGACATATCCAGAAGATATTTAAAAAAAAAAAGAAACTCATAGAAATCAGTAAGAAACAACCCAATAGAAATGTGGGCAATCTAAATAGGCAATTCACTAAAAGGAATATTCAAATGACCGATAAACATATAAAAAGACACTCAACCTCATTAGTCACCAGAGAAATACCAATTCAAACTCACGAGAACACCATCCATGCACCAGAATGGCTAAAATTTTAGAAGACTGGACATAGCAAGTGTTAACAAGAATGCTGAACAACGTAATTCCCATATACTACTGGATGTAGGGAAGGGGTTGCATAAACTGGTTCAACCACTTTGGAAAATGTTGGCAGTCTCTACTATAGCTGAACATATCCATACACTATGACCAGCAATGCCATTCCCAGGTATATATCCAACAGAAAATACTTACTTATTTGCAAAAGAATGAACAAGAACCTTCATAAAAGCATTAAAAGCCTAATGTAGAAACCATCCAAATGTCTAATAACTGCAGAATGGATTAATAAACTGTGATATGTTCATAGAAGTAAATAATATACCACAACAAGAACTACTACTATATGCAACAACACAAATGAATCCCCAAAATACAATGTTAAGCAAAAGTACGCAGACTCAAGAGTACAGATATCACTCCATTTCTATAAAGAGGCAAAACTCATCAATGGTGACAGAAGGGAGGATAGCCAATACCTGTGGAGAGAAAGGATAGTGACTAGAAAAGAGCATAAGAAGGGGCTGTAGGGTGTTGGTAATGTCCTATTTTTATCTAGGTGGTAGATACACGAGTGTGTTTACTTTGTGAAAATTCATCAAGCTATACACTTAGGATTTGTATGCTTTTCTGTATTTAGCTTATATCTTACTAAAGAATTTGCTTAAAAATAGAAAGAATCCAACCCTGATTTATCGCATCTGATGCTTCAAGAGACTATTCTAAACAGCCCAAACTCACAAGGATGCTAAAATGCAAGTTGTGTATATATTGACAACGGATTTTTTACCAAGGAACAAAGGCAATGCAGTGGATAAAGGATAGCCTTTTCAATAAATGGTGCTGAACAATGAGATATCCATAGGCAAAATAAATGAACTTGGATCCATACCTCACACCATATACCAAAAATAACTCGAAATGGATTTTAGACCTAACAGTAAAACCTAAAACTATATTTGATAGAAAAACACTTGTATTCAAAATATATAAAGAACTCTCAAAACTTAACAATAAGAAAAAAAAACAGGCAAAAGTTTCAAAAAGACATTTTATCAGAGAAGATATACAGATGGCTCATAAGCACATGAAAAGACGCTAAACATCATAAGTCATCAGGGAAATGCAAATTAAAACCACAATGAGATACCACACTACATGCCTATTAGAATGGCAGACAAGACTGACCATACCAAGTGTAAGCAAAGATGTAGAGAAATGGGAACTCTCCGACACTGCTGGTGGGAATGTAAAATGGTATAATGTATAAACACTTTGGGAAACAGTTTGGAAGTTTCTTAAAGAGTTAAACATAAGTGATCCACTCATTCTACTCTTATGTATTTGCCCATAAAAAGGAAAGCACATGTCCATAACAAAGACTGACATACAAATGTTCATAGCAGCTTTATTTGTAATAGCCCAAAACTAGAAACAACTCACATATACATCAACATGTGACTGGATCAACAATTTGTACTATATCCATAGAACAGAACCTTACTCAGCAACACAAAGGAACAAACTGTTGACACACACAACATGGATGAATTTCAAAAGAATTATGTTAAGTGACAGAAGCTAGACAAAATTGGTGTACAAATTGTCTGATTCCATTTATATAAACTCTAGAAAATGCAAACTAATCTATAGTGATAGAAAGCAAATCAGTGGTTGTTTGGGGAGAGAAAGTCACAGAGGGGTGGGAAGGAGGGATAACAAAGGTGCATGAGAAAACTTTTGAAGGTAATGGGTATGTTCACTATCTTGACGCTGACTGAAAGTTTCATGGAGGTACACCTTATGGTGGAGGCCATAACTTATCAAAGCGTACCATTTATTTTATTTTATATTTTTTCATTTATATATTTTTATTTGGAAATGTTTATATCAGTACAGTGAAACTAAATTTTAGAGACACGGGATGTCATTAGTTTGGATATCATTAGTTTATTATAAAAGAGAGACATGGAAATTATTTACATGATGAAAAATTTCAGTACTTCAGTGGAATGGGCAGCTTCACGTCATGCCATTTCAATAGTAATTCATTTCAGTCTACATATTTTCCAAGAATGTCACCATCTCTAAATAAGAAATAATCCTTGTCGTCTAGAGCTACTTTGGTGCCTCCCAACTCTAGGAGAAGAACTTTATCTCCCACTTTCACACTAACTGGTTGAATCTCTCCACTCTTTCCTTTAGAGCCCGATCCAACAGCTACTACTGTTGCTTGCAATACTTTTCCTTGAGATTTTTCTGGAAGCATAATGCCTCCTTTGGTTACAGTTTTGGCTGCACTCCTTTCAACCAAAACTCGGTCAAAGAGGGGAAGAGACTTTCTAAATGCCTGTCCTGCCATGACTCCGGCCGCCGCAGCCCACGCTCCGCTCTAGCGCCGCCGTTGCAAGCAGAGACCCGCAGTCCCACCCTCGAGACACGTGAACTTGGGACAAGGCACCCTGCGCGCAGGCGCGCTCGCCCCCCCCCCGCCCCCGCCCCTCCCCGCGCGAGGGGGCGGCGAGGCAGCGGGCGCCGCGATTCGCCAGGAGGGCCCTGCGCAGGCCCTTACGCGAGGACCCCAAAGCGTACCATTTAAATAAATGCAGTTTGTTTTGTCAAGTATGTTTCAATAAAGCTTTTCTAAAAAAAATACAGGTTGTATATAAATATTATAAACCAGAGTTTCTATAATTAGCTCAAAATCAACTCCATTCATTCACACAACAAATAGTTATCTAGCACCTACTATACGCCAAGCACTCTGCCAGGTTCCAGGGTTACAATGGTAAGCAAACTGACATGGCTCCTGACCTCATGGAGAACACAGTCTGCTAGGGGAAGCAGAGATCAATAAAAGATGCACACAGACACATGGATAATAAAAACTTCACAGACAAGTGCTGTGAAGGAGACAAACACAGTGAGATGACACAAAATAACAGGGAAACCAAATCTGATCTAACGGAAATGTCAGCATGGCTCCCTCAAGGAAGTGAAATTTAAGCGATACCTAATGGAAGAGGAGGATCACAAGTTGAAGATGTAACTTTCCTCAGAAGAGACACTAACACAAGCAAAGGCTCTGAGGCAGAAGAAAGCATGACCCTTTGAAGGAATGGAAAGAAAGTCAAAAGGGCTAAGGGTCAAAACAGTGTAGACAACACTATTGGTCACCTCTCCAGTAACTATTCCATCTTCTCTTCCTCACTCCTAACAGAATCACACTTGGGTTCCAGCAGCCACCCTCCTCCACACATAGTCATGTGCTTTAGAGGAAGACGACTCCATTCTTGATTTTAGGAAGTGGATACGTTGAGACTTAAGTCAGTCATGGCCACCTCTTTTCTCCCTGCCAGTGATCAGTTAAAGAATGGCATGAGTGAAAGCAGGAAAAGAAGTTATTGCATGCTCTAAACAAGAGATGGTAGTTTGGACCAGGGAGTTGTCAATGGAGATAGAGATTTGCACGGAGAAATAAGGTAGAGCAACGTGTACAGGATGTCTCCTAGGTTTCTGGCTTAGGCAAATAACGACCAATCTTTTCCATATAGTCAAAGCCAGAGAAATATTTTTTAAAAATTAAGAGTCTTATGTTATTCTTAATATATTTCACTTAAATAAATCTAATTAGAACTATTCAAGGATCATACCTAAAACATATCTCATCCTCAAGCAGGATACTGGCTTCAGAAGTTCATGCAAACTTATCAAGAATGAATGAGGCTAACTAGATTTTGTCTTACAATACAAATCAATGTTTTCTAAAATCCTAACTTATAATTAACAATCCTGCCTACAAATAACATCAATTTCTGAATATCATTTATTTTGCCTTGCCTGCTTCAAAAAATGATTTAAGCTAGCAAAATGTCCAAATCAATTAAAAGCCAAGCCAAGAATAAAGTAGTCCAAGGATTTCTGACCACTCTTGTGTTATCTAAAAATAATTCCAGAGAAATTAGATGGAGGTACCTAATGAATTATGCTCATCAAATTTATCAAATTAGGTCTCATAACAACAGTAATGAAGGTTCCTATTACACATACCAACAGACCCAGGCAAAAATATAACCTACCTTGACAAGTTGGTGAACTGCCATTTCTTTCAGAAGGTGGTGTACTTGGACTGTTGAAATGACGTGAAGCTCCTCGGTCCTCGCCATCGTTTGTAACACTCTTTGAGTGGCACGTACAACGACGTGACAATGGCACTTCAGCTTTTTCGCTTAAGCTTTCATCCACTGGCTTCCCTCAAAGTGAAAGAACCTCTATTCATAATATTTCTAATTAAACAAACATTAATCATCCTCTGCAGCTAGAGTGAGCAACCACTCGAATTTTCCCAGGATTGGGAGGTCCCCCAGGCTGTAAGATTTTCAGGGCTAAACCTGGGAAAGTACCTGGCAAATCTGGACAAGTTGGTCACCCTATCTGTAGCATCAAATTAGGACAGGAGAGAAACACTTATGCTGTCAGAGACATTTATAGAGAAATTATCATCAATTTACATAACTTACAAAAAGATAATAGTCAAAGATTAATAATGTAATAAAGGCACAACCACTTGAGTATTCATTTATATTGAGATTCATTAAAATATCAAGCAGAGAGGAGTAAAAGAAAGACCAAAAGTATATTCTTAGTTAATGCTATTTCCTTAAATGAATCATTCTGGATAAAAAGTACTTTATTATATTTTTTTCAAGTCCCAATAATCAAGCTGAATATATCAACCAAATACTTACCACGAAGAAGAGACTGTTGCCACGCTAAAGCAGCACAAAGTAAGACTAAGCTTTTCCCACTTCCTGTAGGGCTCTCCAACAAACAATGGGGCTTACTTTTTAATCCTCAGACAATCTATTGACACAAAAACAATAAAAAAAAATCAGTAAACAATTTACTTCATTAGGGTCTGTCTGCATCACAAGTACAAACACAACAAGCAGTAAAGTTGTACTTGAGGGAACATAGCCATAGCAGAAGGGAGAATTAGTATTTCGTTCAATCTAGACCTTATTCCTTTATCTTTCTCCCTAAAATTATGTTGGACTTAAAAGCATATAGGCATAAAGAAATGAACAAAGCAATTTGTGCCTTAAGGATGCAAGCACCATCATTTCTGTAAAACTAGAGTACACTAATACCTTTGAAGACAACTTAATGGAGGATACTGCTAGAGAGTGTAAATCACTACAACCACTTTGGACAGAAATTAACAATTTCTAGCAAAGTTGAAGATACCCAACACCAGGAAGTCCAGTCCTATGTATATATCCAAAACCTTTCCCACAGGAATATAAGGAAACATGCATAAGAAAGTTCATAGCAGCATTGTTTAGAATTGCAAAAGAATGTAAACAACTTAAATGTCTGTCAGAAGGAAACTGGATAAAAAAATTCTGGTACATTCATACAATGGAATACTATACAGCAATTAAAATAGATTAACAATCAATAAGGCTACTTCTTAAAAATAATGTTAAGCAACTAAAAAAACATCTGAACAAATATAGGTACAGTATCATATCATTGTACAAAGTTTAAAAACAGGTAGAGTAATGCTCTATATTGTTTACAGATACATACATATGTAACAAAAGTATAACAACACGTCTAGGAAAGAAAAAGAATAAATTCAGCATACTAGTAATGTTACTTGCAAACAAGTTATAAAGTAAATATGGCAAAATATTAAGATGGAACAACTCTGGAAATTTGGCTTACTCATTTGTCTATTAATTTTCTATATGATTGAAACATCTCAAAAAATATGGTGAGAAATATAGTATTCTGTGTAAAAGACAGTAAATACTTTGTAGAAAGTAGTAATTCCGTAAAGTAAATAGAAGTTCCAAATGAGCTGAGAATAGTTTTCAGAATATTCTCCTTTGCCTCCTAACCATATACAGTTTATAGCGATCAGGATCATTTTTCGAAAGCTTACATGTTCTTCCATAAACCCAGCAAATATTTTCAATCCATTTACTATCTGAGAAAATGAATGTAGTCACAGATTCAGTATATGTTATGAATTATCAGCATCTTTATCTTAATAAAGACTTAACTGCTGAAAAATCCTTGCAGAATTCATTATAGCAAGCTATGATGGACAAGCTTTACAAGGAAAGTTCATCTTCACCCCACCAACTGTACATTCAGACCATATTGAAGAGTCATGCTTTCTTGTTTACTTAGATTCCTAACTGCAGCAGAAACGAAAATCAAGACTGAAACAATGCCAGTCAAAGAAAACCAGATACCCAACTAGACTAGGACAGAAGTCTAGAAATAAAAAGGGGATTCCTAACTGTATAAACAAAACAAATGCAAGTAAAAGAATTTCCTAGTCTTAACCATCACAGTGGTTGAGAACATGTCTCGGAATCTGACAAATCCGGATCTGTATCCCTACTCTGCCAAAACTGTGGACCAGGAGGTAGAAGTACGAGTTCTAGATCAGGTTCCCACAACTCAGCTGTGTTTCCTTGATCATGTCTTCACTTCTCTAGACTAAGATCCTTATCTGTAATAATCCCTAATTGAAAAACTGTTGTAAGGGAGAAAATGCCTTGGCACACAGTAGGTGCTTGATATTTCTGATTTAAAGGTCAGAAGGGTATAATGAAAAGAAGATGGGCTTTGGAGTAAAGCAAGCCTAAGTGTGAGTCCCACTGTGTGAATCACTGAACCTCAGTCTGTTTCTTCATCTGTGCAATGGAGATAAGATTATCTACCTGATAGAGTTTTGACGAAAATTAGCCAGGCATTGAGATAAGAAGTAAGTAAGGTAATGGATAGAACGTGCCTAAACTCCAGTACTTGACACAGAGGAGGTGATCTACTTTAATCCCCACCTCTTCTAAACCACCTATGCTTAGTCTAGGATCCAGAGACGGAAGTCAGAGACTGTGCTCTCTTGCTATTGCGTGCAGAAGTCTTGGTACATGACTGCGTTTCTCTGAAGAGAATGTCCGTGGATTTCTCATTCCCAGAACTATATCCTAATAAAATAACTGAAAATAGAGGGGAGACTGATATGCACTGTTATCAACTGAGGACTTCCTTGCAATAGTGAAAAAAAATGGCAAAGTCGACCTGGGGATGGAGGGATGGCTAAAAGAGCAACTCAACAGCTTATGAAGCCAATTATACCCTGACCCCTAGCCTATGTGTTCCCAAACAAGCTAAGAACCACTATTCTGAGGTATTTCCCAGTTCTAATATTCTGTGTTTCTATCTGTGCGACTCTTGAGAAGAGATTTGGTCTGGATTTCGGGGTGCGGGACTTATGGCTGCAGAGCCATCTCCTCTCCTTCATCCAGGGGCCCTGGCTGGGAGGGAGTGAAGGTGCAGAGAGACTGCTGGGCTCGGGCGGGTGGGGGCCCATGGGGCAGGGTGGGCAGAGGTCCAATCTCCATGCCCACCCATTCCCCACAGCCCTGAGCACCCCTTTCCCTCCTCACCTGATCTGCTGTGCACACAGCGGCCCCAGACGCTGCAAACAGGGAGAATCCACCCCTAATTACTTGCTGTCCATCATGTTACCAGTCCCTGGTGACCCGTCACTTCCCAGGTGGCCTCCAGCAATGTAAAGAGTGGAGGGACCTGTGATGGCCGATTCTGTGACCGGGAGGAGCCTCCCTCCGTCGTCGGTCACTTCACCTGGCAGGAACCGGAGTCTCTTCTCCCCAAACGCACGCACCTGTTTCTCTGCGTTGGAACCCGGAGCGTCCCAGGATTGCTGACTGTCACCTGAGAGGAGCCGATGGCCTGGCTCCCAGGCCTGGCAGGCGCGAGGGGCCTGGCTGGGACAGGGCCCAGGAATCTGGGGGAGATTCTTGCGAGCTGGAGAGCAAAGTGTGCTCAGGGGCCTGGGAGCTTCTAGTCAAGCTCTGGAAAAGTCCTCCAGGCCCCAGGGCGGAGGTAGAGCCAACCCCCAGAACGGGTGGGCGTTCCAATGGCAGCCAGGTCACAGAGCTTCACTCAAGGGACGTCTCCGAGGGCGTCCCTCATCCAAACTGGGGGCTCAGTGAGGTGGGGGCTTGTTCCCAGTCTAGGCCTAGTGCCTCTGGGAGGCAGGAAAGGAGGGAGGAGGGACGTGGGAGGAGGGAGAGGGAAGAAAGCACTTCCCTGGGTCTTTATGAGGCACCAGGCCACCAGGCTCCACCACCTTCTGCTTCACAGTGGTGCCTGAGGTGTAGGACCACCCTTCCTGGTCTGACAGTTACTCAGGAAGCCTTGGGTTCTCTGGGAAGACAACTGGCCTGGGAATGAGACCATCTGGGGTGGAGTTCAAGCTCAGTCATCACCATCCCTGTGGCCCCTTGACCTTCAGGTGAAGCCCCAGGTGAGCTCCAGGTGAGCCCTGCACAGGGTCCCCACCTGCAACTGTCTGTCCTCTGCACACCCCACGCTCTGCCCAGGGTGACGTGGGCAGAGGAGGGCCTGCCAACTCTGGCCAGGGAGGAGGCCTGCCCCCGAGTCTCAAGGTTACCATGGAAACAAACAGAAAGGGGACAGGGCTGAGCTCCTCCTCCCTGGCAGCTTGGAGACCACCACGAAGGCAGTGGCCTGTGTGTGCCGACATGTCCACTGGCAAAGGGCAGAGGGCTGCCACTTGTCACCCAGAGGGACAGGGCCCTGGGCTCCCACGACTGTCGAGCATGTTCTGGACGCTTCAGTGCTGCTGATGGGGAGAGCTTCTGGGGGGAGGTGTCAGACCGTGGACGTGTTAAAGGTCAGGGGTGTGAAATTACTGCACACGGATAAACCCTGGACACAGTTGCCGAGAAGGCTCTTTAGGTTGGCAAATGTGCTTTGAGGTCATGAGTCAGGGTTTTATAGGCCATTTCTTAGCTGGGCCCCAGGAGGGCTGACGGCTTTGCAGAAAGGTGGCGTCATGTTTAATGAACGACAGATGCTATCATCACCCTCCGCACTGTCGTTCTGGTGACAGGACTGTGGCAGCCCCTGTGGACGTGGCCCCGGGTGGTACCTACAGGCAGAGCCTGGGTTCTGGCCTGGAGTGAGGATCCCTGGACAGTGCTCATGAAGTTTGTACCTCCCTCTGATGTTCCTGCTGTCAAGTCACTGCAGCGAGAGCATCCCTGGGGCCCCTGGTGTCCGGTGTGGCCCTGACGCAGGCCGGCCTTGCAGGATTGGCGGTTCTCCAACGGGACCTGGAAGGGCATCTGTCCCAGGCCCTGGTCCTCCCTCCTCCCTCCTGTCTCCACAGGCATCTGCAGGAACATCCTTGTCCAAATCCCATTCTCCTCGTCCATTCTTATCTTTTGTTTTTTCTCAGCTCCATAATCTGGGCGTGACATTTAGGGGCGAAGGCTGTACGTTCTGCTCTCTGCGGCTCACGCTGATCACGGCTCAGATCTGCCCCAGTCCTGCTTCGTTGCAACAGAATTATTTTTAATAAACAGATTTATTTCTCAATCTGGGAGAAATCACTGCATTTGGCCAAAACAGACATGATTTATGTTTTTAAGATCAGCTCTGCTCTGCTCAAAAAATGTTTAAAGGAAAGATGGGCAGAGACATCTGGGCTCTTAGGGTGAGACTCCAGGGAGAAGGCGGGGATGAGAGCCAACCCAGGACCAGAGGGTGGTTTCTGAGCGGGTCACAGGGCGATGAGTCAAGGAGCAGAGATGCGATGAGTCAAAGCCACAGCTTGAAACTCTAGCCAGGCATCAGCTGCTGTGGTGCTGCTGGAGCCCGGCCCAAGGGGAGCAGGGGTCGGGGGTCAGGGGTGCAGAGGGGTCAGGGGTGCAGAGGGGTCAGGGGTGAGGGGGCAGAGGGGCAGGGGGTGGGGCTGCGTCTGTCTGTCAGGTGTGAGTCCGTGTCCTGTACGGAACCCAGTGCCCAGGGCACCAGCAGGCCTGGCTTCTTCCCTGAGTCCTGGCCAGCAGGTGTGGGCAGGTGAATGAAGCTATGGGGACACTCCTGGCCTCTTCCTCTGGGTGGGAGAAGCACAGAGGAGTCTGTTCAGGCCAGGAGAGAGCTGCTTCAGCATTCTGGTTAGTTCCGTTTTTTTCCAGCACCCCGTGAGTCACACAGTCAGCACGGCATGGACCGCCTCTGACATCCTGCTCTGAGCCTCCCAGACCACCCCCCTAACAGCCTGGTGACATCTCCCGGCCCCTCTGAACAGGGCCTGCTCCAGGCCGCTGCCCCGCAGACAGGTCTCACCGTGGCCCTCGTGGGTGCTGTCCAGAGTGGTCTGTATTTTCTCAGTAGAGCCAGGGAAGGGGCCCTGGACAGGCTGTGGGGACCCCAAGTCCTCTGTAGAAAGTGACTTGGCCAAGCCCTCAGGGGACCCGAGAAGGCCCCAGCTTCTGCCTCAGAGACGGGGCGCTGTTCTCCTTGACACCTCCTGGAACAGGCAGTTTCTCCTCTCCTGGTGTCCTCTTCTCTCTCCTTGTCTCAGCTCACGCCTTCCAGCTGCAGGGGTGTGACAGAGACCTGGACACAGGCCAGGGCTGGGCTGGCGTTCCCTCGGGAACACTTCTGGTGAAAGGGAGCTGTGAGTGTGCGTGCGTGTGTGTGTGCATGTGCGCACACGTATGTCACTTATAAGCATGCCTAAGCCAGCAGTGGCACACAACACACACACGTGCTCATTCTGAGGGTGGGCCCAGTCCCCCTCACGATGCCCAGCGTTTCCCACCGCCTTGACTGTGTCCGCCAGCTTCAGACAAGTGCAGTCAACCGTCAAGAAGAAGAGAGCGCTTGGGTCCCATAGCTGCTCCTGAGGGGACCAGGATGCAGACAGTTGGAGCAGAGGCTCCGCACGCATGTTCCAGGAGCGCCCGCGTGTGGCCAGCCTGGCTGCTCCCCACTCAGGAGCCACACGGCCGGACCAAGTTCTTGAGCGGCTCCAGTCACAGCGTCGCGTCTGTATGGGGGGCAAGCACCCCCACGAAGCTCGTGTCCTGGCCCTGAGTCCCGGCTGTGGCGTGGCCGGCAGAGCCAGCAGCATCCCCCTCATTTCCTCCCACCGCGTCACCCTGTCAGCTCACCAGGACCATCAGACACCCCCATGGGGTCTACAGGTCACTTCTGGGAGGTGGTCAGAAGGGGAGGTGGTGCAGGTGAAGCACAGCAGGAGCGTGTGCTCGATGCACGGTGGCTGCTGTTACAAGATTTACTGTCTTAACAACAGTGTGTCCGGGTTCTGGGGCCCTGCCGCCCCATCCACAGGAAATGAGTGTGCAGGGGAGAGCTCCAGCCCTTAGACCATCACCTGAACACTGAGCCTCCAGGACCGACCTGCACCCGCATTCCTGTCCTGGCAATGCCCCTGGCTGGGCTCCCCGTCAGTTCCCTGCTCACCCCGCCCTCCCGTGCTGGAGCTCTCCACCTCCTCTCAGCTCCAAACCCGGGACCACAGCCCTCCCCCCTGCACTTGGTGGGGAAATACTGCCGCCGGGATCCTTCTGGCTCGCGTCTGCCCCTCTCTGGAGACGCACTGGGCGTGCCAGGGGCGGAGGCTGGATGGGAGCTTGTTAATGCTGAGTGAAACGCAGTCGGATCACAACGCTCCTAGCACAACACTCCTGGGTGCCCCAGCTCCTGCTGCCTGCAGAGTGAGGACCACCCTCCTTCCGTGGCACAAGGGGGCCCCCCAACTTCCCTCAGGTGTAACCTCCTCTGTCCTGACCCTCACCCATCTGCCTCTCACCTGGCGTCTGTTAGCATGACTATCTCTGCTGAGCTGTGAGGCAGAGACCAGACTGCTCAGTGGTGTGTCCTTGGATCCTGGGCCCACTCTGACCAGTGGGCATGTGTCAGGCTGACACTGAATGACTAGTGGGCATGGTGTCAGGCTGACACTGAACGACTGGCGGGTTGGTGGGGATGAGGGGGGAGAAAAGGAGGTTGGCTTTATTTTTCCCTAAGGACATAGAAAGAAGGAGGGGGGGTGGCTTCTGGGCAGGAGCAGACAGCTGTGCTGAGACAGGGACTCTGAAAACAGAATAGGCTCCAGCTGTCCTCTCCTCCTCCCTCCTGTGGTAGCCGGCCCCAACCCTCGTCTAGTGCACCCGTGGCTATTCAGGGGTTCCGTTCACTACGCTGCACTCATGTCCTCTGGAAGATGGTAATCTATTCAAGTCCCCTGCAGTGAAGCTATCTCGACCTTTGAAACAGATGAAAAGTACACTTTTTCCAAATGTGACTCAAAGGATGTGAGGTTCGTGCACAAGGCAGTTCTAAAAGTGGACGGGTAATTACTGGTTCTGCTTCCTGTAATGATTTTGTGAAATCACGCCACACTGCCTCCCCCACAGAGAACAACTAGAAAATCTGTACATAACGCAACCAGGAGCCACTTGACGGCACTGGGGAGTGAACAGCAGCAGACAGATTCCAGGGGAGTAGTTTGAAGTGAATTCCTGTGGCTTCCAGTCTGGGGCCATGTGCAGTCAGAGCAGGGCATGGGAGGCAGTGGCTCTGGGAAAACCACAGTCTTCACAGCCCAAGAACAAGAAAAATGAAACTGGGGGGCTGTGGTTGTTACCAAACCAAGTGGGCTTGTTACCGAACCAAGTGGGCTCGCCTCCTGGTGAGTTAAATAAGACTATACCAGTGGAAGTTGTCTCACAAAGTAAACTGTATTTGCAGCAAATAGGAGGCCGTGAGGAATCATTTCCAAAGTCATGGCGTCCCAGAACTAAGGGAAGCAGGAACTTTTATTTCAGTTGGGGAATAATATTCAAAAGGGAGAGGTGGGGGTATTCACTAGCACAGGCTCAGTTGGAGAACATGCTTCCACATAATGAGGCCTAAGCTCCTCCTGGAGAGATCTTTGCATTAAAAATAAAGCAAAGGTCATGGGCATAGCTCTTGTGGTGAGGCTTGGTCAGTTTCAGGATGGCTGGTGGTTACATCTCCCTTGAGTGCCTCATTTGGTCAGTTTCAGGATGGCTGGTGGTTACATCTCCCTTGAGTGCCTCATTTGGTCAGTTTCAGGATGGCTGGTGGTTACATCTCCCTTGAGTGCCTCATTTGGTCAGTTTCAGGATGGCTGGTGGTTACATCTCCTTAACCTACAAAAGGAAAAGAAACAGCTTGGAATAACAGTTAATTGCTTCCAAACCCACCTTTGAGTTTCTCCAGGCACCTAGTCCCAGACATGGTCACTGAAGAGGGAGGGGGATTGCAGGAGGGGAAGAAATGTGCAGGGGAAACTTCAGACTCTGCCCTCACCTTTCTGACGGACTGAACCACGCATGCGCAAGCCACTCGCTAACAACAGAAGATCTGAACTGAGGCTGGCGCTGCAGCCAGGAGCCAGTTTGCGGTTCAAGACCAGCTGAGATCACTACCTGCTGAACCAAGAGACACAGTCATTGGTGGAAAATAACAGAATCCAGAATTTCCACCACACCACATTCATAATGTCCAGGACACAGTGCAAAATCACCCAACATCCAAAAATCAAGTAAATGGGACACATTATTAAGAGAAAAGAGGATCAACTGAGATAGATCCCAAGATGACCCAGGTGTTGGAACTGGCAGATAAGGATTTTTCTTCATGTGCCATAAAGCTCGGTTATTAGGTGCATAAACAGTCTGTATTATGTCTTCTTGATAATGGACCCTTTTGTATTTCACAACGACCTCCTTTATTCCCGGTCATATTCACTGTGCCTGAAATCTGCTTTATCTAGTATTAGTATAGCTTCTCCAGCTTTCTTTCAACTAGTGTTAGCATGGCATGTTTTTCCAATCTCTATTTTTAATTTATTTGTGTTTTTATATTTAAAGTGGGTTTGGGGTAGGCAGCATGTAGTTGAGTTTGCTTTCCTATTCAATCTGACAAATTATGCCTTTTAAATGGGGTTTTTAGACCACTGTCATCTAATGTTACTGCTGATAATAGTTAGATTTGAATCTATCCTGCGATTTGTTTCTTATTTGACCAATCTGTTTTTTGTTTGCTTTTTCCTCTTAGACTGCTTTTTTTTGGATAATTTAAGTATTTTTTATGATTCCATTTAATCTTTTTTGGCTTATTCTGGATAAGTCTTTGCTGTGTGCATGCGTGTGTGTGCATGCCTTAGGGTTTACAGTAAACATCGTTAACTTTTCACAGTTTATCTTCAAATAATATCAGACCACTTCATGACGCCTGAACAACCTCACAACAGTACTCTCCCACCCCCACTGCAGCCTCCGTGTCCATGTTGTCACACGTTTTATTCGACATGTTACATACCCCACAGAAAGTGCTCTCTATCCCTTTCTTCACATAAGGTTTCCATATTGTGTCATTTTCCTTCAGCATCTCTCAGCGCTGATCCGCTGGTGACCGTGAATTATCTCAGCTCTTGTGTGTCTGAGAAAGTTGATATTCTATCTTATTTGTACCCTTTGCTGCCAGGCATAGAATCATAAATTAGCAGCTTTTTTTCTCAATACTCTGAAGACCTTGCTTCACTCTGCTCTGGCCTCAGTTCCAGTAAGAGATCTGCCTTCATTCTAACCTTTGTTCCTCTGCACTCAGCAGGTCTTTCTATCTCCTGTCTGATTTCATGATTATCTTGTTATCACCCTATTTAAGCAATTTAATTATAATGTGCCTTCTTCATACTTCTTAGACTTGGGGTTCATTAAGTATCTTGGATATGTGGGTTTATAGTTTTTTTTTTTTTTAATAAAATATGGAAAATTTTCAGTCATTATTTCCTCAAATTGTTTTTTCTGTTTTCTTCTCTTTCTCTTTCTGGGACTCTGATTACATATATTTTAGGCCATTTGAAGTTGTCCTGCAGTTAACTTTCTGTTCATTTTCTTTGGTCTATTTTCTCTCTCTATTTTATTTTGAATGGTTTCTATGGTATGTCTTCAAGTTCATTAACCTTTTGACGGATTTGCTCTTAATCTCATCTAGTAAGTTTTCATTACAGATGTTTAATTACAGACATTTCATCTCTAAAAGTTTTTGGGTCTTTTTCCTATCTTCCATATTTCTACTTAACATCATCAGCCTTTTCTTTTTTTTACTGAAGTATTGACATACAATAATATGATAGTTTCAGGCGCACCGCATAGTGATTTGACATTTATATACATTATAAAGTGATCACCATGATAAATCTAGTTCCATCTGTCACCATACAAAGTTATGACAATATTGTTGACTTTGTTCCCCATGATGTAATCCCATCCCCATGACTTATTCATTTTATGACTGGAAGTTTGTACCTCTTATCCCCTCACCTATTTCACCCACCCCCGACCCCCTACATTGTCAGTCTTGTCTCTAACTTCTTGAACATGTGGAATATGATGACAGTAATAACATCCCATCTTTGTCTATGAATTACGTCATCTGTGCTATTTGTGGTCAGTATCAATTGAGTGATTTGTCTCCTCATTACATGATGTGTTTTTCTGCTTTTTTGCATACCAGGTAATTTCTGGTTGGCTGGTAGACATTGTGTATTTTTCGTTGTTGGAACCTGGATAGTTTGTACTCCTAAAAATATTCTTGAGCTGTTTCCTGGGGCAGAGTTGTGTTACTTTGAAACAATTGGAAACATTCAAGCTGATTCTAAGCTTTGTTAGGTGGGATCTGAGTAACCTTTAGTCCAGGGCTGACTGTGTTCCACCACTGAGGCCACTCTGAATACTGGACACAATCTCCTGCGAGTTATGGGGCTTTCCTAAGCCATGTGTGGACTGGTTGAACCCAAACCATTCCTGTCTGTGTGAGCTCCAAGAATTATTTCCTCTAATATTTTGGTGTTTGATTCTGTAGTGTTGGGTAGTTTCCTCACATGGGTGCACTGGTCATTACTCAGTGGAAGATGCAGTGGGCCCACGGAGAATCTGTGAAGTTCTCTCTTGCTGCAGTTCTCACTTCTTGGGTGGTCTTCCATATGTGCTCTAGTCACCTCAGCCTCCCAGGACACCCAGTGCCATCTCTTCAACTCAGGGAGAGCTCAGGGGTCCACCTGGGTTCTCCTTCCCTGTGCTGGAGCCTGGAATTCTCTCTCCAGGCAGCAGGGCCATCACAGGGCCCACCTCATCAGTTCCAGGTCTCTCAGGGGTCACTGAACTCTGCTGCCTGAGACCCACTGCATGAAAACTACTGTTTCATATATGTTCCCCAAAATTTTCAGTTGTTGTGGGAAGAAGGGTAAATTAGTTCCCTGTTATTTCATCTTGGCTGAAAGCATAAGTATTAAACAAAGATTTTAAAGTGATTGTCATAACTATCCTCCGTGAAGGTAAACAAACATGCTTGTAGAAAATGAAAGAGTAGGAAATCTCAGCAGAAAAATTTAAAAAAGAAAATTTTAGAATTGAAAAATACAATATTAGAAATAAATTCTTCACATGGAATTTAAGTAGAGCAATAGAAATTAACATGGAAAATAGAAAGAAAAAAGGGTGGAAAAATAACAGAGCCTCAGTCACTCTTAAGTAAGATCAAACTTTAATATACATGTGGTCTGCTTCAAAGAAGGAATGGAGAGAGAGAATGTGCAGACAAAAATACTTGAAGAAATAGTGGCTGGAATTATCCAAGTGATGGAAGATAGACATTTGCAAATATGATGCTCAACTAACACCAAGCAGAATGAAGACAGTCCCACATAGAGACACATCAGATCAAGCAGCTGGATACCAAGGCCGAAAAGCAAATGTTGGAAGCAACAGAGAAAAATGACACTTCACACAGAGGGGAATAATGATTTGATTAATAGCTGACTTCTCATCAGAAACTATGGGGACCAGAAGAGAATGAGAAAAGAGATTTAAAGTGTTGAGAGAGAGAGAAAAAAAGACCTGTCAATGCAGAATCGTATATCCAGCAAAAATATCCTTCGAAAATCACTGTTGAAAGACAGCATTTTCAGATTTAGAGAAACTAAGAGAAATTATTACCAGCAAATCTCTACAACAGAAGATGCTAAAGGAAATTCTTTAGGAGAAGGGAAATTATACCAGAAAAGGAATCTCAGATCCTCAGAATGGAATAAGTAGCTTCAGAAATGGTAAATATCTAGGTAAATGTCAAAGGCTACTCATTTTTTCTGCTTTCTCCTTCTAACTTTTGTATAATACACACAACTTACAGTAAAAACTGTAATATTATGGGGAGGGCAGAAGGATGAATAGGTGAGCATAGAGGGATTTTAGGGCAGTGAAACTATTCTGTATGACACAGTAATGGTGGATACATGTCATCAGACATCTGTCCAAACCCACAGAATGCACAACAGCGAGAATGAACCTGGTGTAAACTGTGGACTTTGGGTGATGATGACATGTCAGTGCAGGTTCGTCATCTGTAACAAATACACCATCCGATGGGCAAAGCTGATATAGGGGGGCTGTGCATATGGGAGCAGGGCATATATGTACCAAACACTCAATTTTGTTGTGAAACAAAAACTGCTCTAAAAAAATAAAGTCTTTAAAAAATGATAATATTTTCTTCTGAGGTTCATAAGATATGTAGATGCAGTACGTACAGTTACTACAGCATAAAGGATGGGCGGGGTGGCCCAATATGGCTGCACTATTTCCATATTTTACCTGAAGTACTAAAATGTTCATTGTAAGTGGAATAGGAAAAGTTAGAGATGGAGATTGTGAACCCTGGAGAAATGACTGAAAAAAAAAAATAGCCAATAGGACAAAAAATAAAACAATGTAATCCACCACATCACCAGAGTAAAGAAGAAAATCATGTGACATGCAGAAAATGCATTTGAAGAAATTCTACATCCATTTATAAAAGTCCAGGAAAGTAGAAGTAGAGGGAACTTCTCTAACTTGATACAAGGCGTCCCTGAGGACCTGCAGTCATCACAAACAGTGAGACTAAAGGCTTCCCCTGTAAGTCAGGATCAAGGCAGAGACATCCGCTCTCATTGTCCCCAGTTAACACCACTGGATTCTTAGTTGGTGTGAAATAGCAAGAAAATCAAATAAAAGGCATACAGATTAGAAAGGAAGGAGTAAAACTGTCTTTTTTCACAGATGACATGACTGTCTACATAAAAAATCCTTAAGAATATAGCAAAAAAAAAGGCTACTGGAATTCATAAATGAGTGTAACAAGGTCATAGGATACAAAGTCAACATACGAAAATCATTTGTATTTCTATACAGTGGCAATAAATGATTGGAAATTGACATGTTTTTTCTTTTGCTTGAGGAAGATGGTCCCTGAGCTCACACCTGTGCCAATCTTCTTCTACTTTGTATGGGATGCTGCCACAGCATGGCTTGATGAGCAGTGTGTAGATCCATGCCCAGGATCTGAACCCGAGAACCCAGGGCCGTGGAAGTGAAGTATGAGAACTTAACAACTGCGCCACCAGGCCGGCCCCCAGAAATTGACATTTTTAAAGTGCAACTTACAATAGCAACAAAAATCATAACATATTTAGGAATAAATCCTATAATATGCCTGTAGAATCTCTATGCTGAAAACTACAAAACACTGATGGAAGAAGTAAAAGAAAACTTCAATAAGCAGGGAAATGGTCTTAGTCTATTCGGGCTGCTATAAAAAAACCCACAGACTGGATAGCTTATAAACAACAGACATTTATTTCCCACAGTTCTCGAGGCTGAGAGTCCAAGATCAAGGTGCCAGCACGGTCACATTCTGGTGACAGCCCGCTTCCTGGTTCATAGCTGGTGCCTTCTTGCTGTGTCCTCACACGGTGGAGGGGACAAGGGCTCTCTCTGGAGCCTCTTTTGTTATAAAGGCACTAATCTTGTTCATGAGGGCTCGACCCACATGACACAAGCACCTCCCAGAGGCCCCACCTTCTAACACTCTCAACCTTGGGGGTTAGGATTTCAACATGTGAATTTTGGGAGGACATAAGCATTCAGACCCCAGCAGAAATATACAGTGTTCGTGGATTGGAAGACTCAGTATTTTAAATATTAATTTTCCTTAAGTTGATCTATACCAATTACAATTCCAGCATATTTTTGGTAGAAATTATGAAGTTGATTCTACAATTTATTTGAGTAGGCAAAGTAATTAGAATAGCCAAAACAACTTTGAAAAAGAAGAACAAAGTTGGAGGCCTTAAACTACCTGCTTTCCAGGCATATTATAACATTACGATAATCAATAGTGTGCTGGTGAACGAATAAACACACAGATCAGTGGAACAGAAGAGAGAATCCAGAAACAGAACCACACATGTATGAGCAATTGATATTTGACAAAGTTGCTAAAATAACTTAATGGAGAAAGAATGGTATTTTCAAAAAGAGGCACTGGAAAAATGGAATATTCATATGCAAAAATATCCACCATAATATATAACTCAAAACAAAACAAAACCCCAAAATCCTTGGACCCATGTCTC
Source organism: Diceros bicornis minor (assembly GCF_020826845.1). Classification (NCBI taxonomy): domain Eukaryota; kingdom Metazoa; phylum Chordata; class Mammalia; order Perissodactyla; family Rhinocerotidae; genus Diceros; species Diceros bicornis. Next base: position 9,201 of record NW_026690880.1, on the reverse strand, counting down.
ACACCACATACAAAAATTAACTCAAAGTGAATCATAGCAGTAAGTGTAAAATCTAAAACTATAAATCTTCTGGGAGAAAATATTCATGACCTTGGATTAGGCAAAGATTTCTCAGGTGTGAAACCAAAAGCACACCCATAACAAATTTTGTTTAGTTAAACTTTATCAAAACTAAGAACTTCTTCTCTTCAAAAGACACTGTTGAGAGAAGGAAAACAAGTCAAAAACTGGGAGAAACCATTTCTGCAACACATATCTGTGAAGGCTTTTTATTCGGTGTATATGAAGAACTCTTAAATCTGAATAACAAAACAAACAACCTCGTAAAAAATTGGCAAAAGATTTGAAGAGGCACTTCAGCAAAAATGATACACAAATGGAATGAAAGTACAGGAAAAAATGCTCAACATCATCAGTCATCAGAGAAATTCAAATTAAAACCACAATGAGATACATGTGTGCACCTTTCAGAATGGCTTAAAAAATTAGCAACAATATCAAGTACTGGCAAGGAAGCAGAGCAACCAGAATGCTCCTACACTCCTGCTGGGAAAGCAGAATGTTTCAGCCATATTGGAAAACATTTTGAGAGTTGCTTGTAAAGTTAAAGAAATGTTGACCATGTAATCTTTCTGATCCAGTAATCTTATTCTTGGATATATGTCAAAGAGAATCAAAATGTTACGTTCACACAAAAATCTGTATGTTGATGTTTATAGCAGACTTATTCACAATTTCCAAAAACTGGAAACAACCCAAACAGACAAACTGTAGATATAAATGTTCTTCAGCTAGTAAATAAGTGGCACATCCATCCAATGGAATATTATTCAGTAATGAAAAGGAATAAGCATTTTATATGTGAGACGAAATGGATGACTATCAAATACAATCTGCTAAGTAAAGAAGGTAAAGCTCAAAAAGTTGTTACATAGTGTGTGATCCCATCCCTGTGAGATTCAGGAAGAAGCAGAACTACTGATAGGGAGCAGATCAGTGTTGGCTAGTGGGGAGGAGGGGCTGCCACAAGGGGCAGACAGGGAATTTTGGGAGCAGCAGAGCTGTTTTCTGTCTTGATTTCTGTGGTGGTTTATGAATGCATGTGTTCATAACAAATAGTACTGTAAAATAAAAAAACTTGACTTTTATGGCATGTGAATCATGTCTCCATTACTTCCTTTGGAAAAACCAGTAGGAAAGTTTTAAAAAGACAAATAAAGGGGAAAAAACTGGAGGAAACGAATAGAGAAAGGAAATAAAGTTACAGACCCAAAACTATGTCAATAGCTATTTATTTTTAATTTTATATATTTTTAATAAAAATTATATATTTTAAAGTATCCAATGCTGATTTGATGTACATATACGTAGTGAAATAACTACTTCAGTCAAGTTAATGGACACCTCATCTCCTCACACAGTTACCATTTTTTTGTGATGAGAGCACCCAGCTACTCTTTTAGCGGATCTCAAGTATTCAGCACAGTAGTATTAACTGTGGTCATCATGCTGTACGTTAGATCTCTGGACTTATTCAACCCGCATCACTGCAGCTTTGTACCCCTGACCACCATCTCCCCCCCTCAACCCCAGCCCCTGGTAACCGTTCTAATCTCTGCTTCTATGAGTTCCATGTGTTTTTCTGTTTTTTTAGATTCCACGTATAAGTGAGATTATACCATATTTGTCTTTCTCTGTCTGGCTTGTTTCGTTTAGCTTAATGTCCTCCAGGCTCATCCGTGTTGTCACAAATGGCAGGATTTCCTTCTTTCTCATGATTGAATAATATTCTGTTGTGTATATGTACCACATCTTCTTTATCGATTCATCTGTCAACGGACACTTGGGTTGTTTCCATATCTCGACTACTGTGATTAATGCTGCAGTGAACATGGGGGTACAGATATCTCTTTGAAATACTGATTGCATTTCCTTTGGATATATCCCAGGAGTGGGACTGTTGGATCACGTGGTAGTTCTACTGTTAATTTTTTCCCTTACGTTCTTTTATTTATCATATATGTGCAGATCTGTTTTATGTACAATGATTGGTTCTATCAATCATACCAAGGTGTTCTATTGATACTATTGCTAATTTTTTGAGGAACCTGCATACTGGTTTCCACAGTGGCCACACCAATTTACATTTCCACCAATGGTGCACAAGGGTTCCCTTTTCTCCACATCCTCAACAAGACATGTTATTTTTTGTTTTTTTGATGATGGCCATTCTAACAGGTGTGAGGTGATATCTGATTGTGGTTTGGATTTGCATTTCCCTGATGACTAGTGATGTTGAGCACCTTTTCATGTATCTGTTGGCCATTCATATGTCTTCTTTTGAGAAATGTTTATTCATATCCTTTGCTCATTTTTCAGATGAGTTACTTGTTTCTTGCTATTGAGTTGTATGAGTTCTTTATATATTTTAGATATTAACCCCTCATCAGATTACAGTTTGCAAATATTTTCTCCCATTCTGTAAGTTGTCTTTTCACTCTGTTGATGATTTCCTTTGCTGTGCAGAAGCTTTTTAGTTTGAATGAATCCCATTAATCTACTTTTACTTTTGTTGCCTCTGCTTTTGGGGTCATGTCCAAAAAAAGCATTGCCCAGACCAAACTCAAGTTTTTCTCCTATATTTTCTTCTAATAGTTTTATGGTCTCAGGTCTTAAATTTAAGTCTTTAATCCATTTTGAGTTAATTTTTACATACGGAGTGAGGTAAGGGTTCAGTTCTTCCATGTGTGCAAAACCAGTTTTCCCAACACTATTTGTTGAAGAGACTATCCTTTCCCCATTGTGTATTCTTGACAACTTTGTCAAAGATCAATTTACCATAAATGCATGGAGTTATTTCTGGGCTCTCTCTTCTGTTCCATCGGTCTGTGTGTCTGTTTTAATGCCGGTGCCATGCTGTTTTGATTACTATGGCTTTGTAGTATACATATATATATTTTGGTGAGGAAGATTAGCCCTGAGCTAACATCTGTTCCCATATTCCTCTATTTTTGGTATGTGGGGCACCACCACAGCATGGCTTGATGAGCAGTGTGTAGGTCCGCGCTCAGAATCTGAACCTGTGAACCCTGGGCCTCCGAAGTGGAGCAGGCGAACTTAACCACTATGCTACCAGGCTGGCCCCCATAGCTTTGTAGTATATTTTGAAGTCAGGAAGTGTGATGCCTCCAACTTTGTTCTTTTTGTTCAAGGCTGTTGCTGAACAACCTGTGCTTGAAACTCCTATCCCACCATCTTGTTTGCTCATCATTTTACACATTAGTGGACTGAAGAGTTCAGTTAAAGGCCGAGATTCTCGGGAGGGATATAAAAATAAGACCCAAATGTATACTATCTACAAAAATTGCACTTTAAATATAAAGGCACAGACAGTTTGAAATAAAATAAAAATAAAAATCACAACAATTGGAAATGCAGTAGAGTTGCCTCTTTATGCCTCTTTATGCAGATAGAATCATACATGAGGAAAAATCCGAAGAAACCCACAAACAGTTAGTACAGGTGCTGGAACAACTGGACACCCACATGCAAAAGCGTGAAGCTGGACCCTCACCTCACACCATCCACAAAATGAGTTCAAAATGGATCCAAGGCCTACATATAAGAGCCAAAATTAGAAAACTCATAGAAGAAAACATAGGAGTAAATCTTTGTGACTTGAATTTGGCAATGATTTCTTAGATATAACACCAAAAGCACAAGTAACAAAAGAAAAATTAGACAAATCGGACTTCAAAATGAAAAACTTTTGTGCATAAAAGGAGAATATTAAGAAGGAAAAAAGATAATCCACAATCCAAAATGGCAGAAAATATTTGCAAATCCCACATCTGATAAAAGTCTAGTGGCCACCAGGCCAGCCCCCTCTGCCTGGCAGGATGCCCTGAGTGATAGAGGTCTCAACCCCCCAGCACCTGGACACCGGTCATCTTCCGCACTGCCAAGGAGTGAGTGCTGGACTGTTCTGACTTATTCAGAAACAGTGACGGAGCCCAAATTCCTTTCACAATCACCCTAGAGGTCAACGGCTTCAGTCTGCTCCTAAAGAACACACGGTGTTTGCGAGTCTGAGAACCAAAAGAATTGTCTTCACTTTTCTGAAAAGTGTGTCTTATTATTTCACATTAGTGACCATTTTCAAACTGGCTCCCAGTGGTGCCCTCCCACTTTGTTTATTTCTCTGAAAGTGGCCGTGGCGACTTGGCTGTTCTCTGTTCCCAACCCCCACGGTGTGACAAGGCCGATGACATCCGATTCCTGGGATCCTGACCTAGGTGGAGATTAACTCAGCCTCAGCCTGTGATGGGAAGTGATGGTCCCAGCTCTTCCTCTTCTCCCTCCCCTGTTCTCATCCTCCTGCTCTGCACAGTCTCAGAGTTGCCTGACATCACCACTGACAAGCCCTGCAGAGCCCAGAGATTTCTCTTTGAAGAAAAGAAAAACTCTGGAGAAATCAGAGGGATAAATAAGGAATGTACCCAATTCCTGCCTTGTCCTTCTCCCAGACTAATCCTGCTGATGGCCAAGAGGATGAACAATGAGAGAGAGTGGTTTCTCTCATTAGAATTTTAAAATCCTCCAAGTAATGGATCGTTTTGGAGCATCCTGTGTTTTCCTGCTTGTCCCAATAATATATTATTACTAAACTTGAATAATTTTAATGGGGGAAATTCTTTATCTCATAAAAATGCTGAGCAGGGGATCCATTTAAAAAAATGTTATCAAAGTAACTCCAGGGGTTTACAAGGAACAAGGAGCCTACACCCCTGTGTTCCAGACATCAGCTGAGACATTCTTGCCAGGAGCCAGGGCCCTTGGAGGGAGGGGTGCCCATGACCCTCCTCCAGCAGGGCGGGCCTTCTCAGGTGCGTCCCCCAACATGGGCGCACACACCACAGGATCCTAGGTTAGCCAGTGGCAGGCAGCCGGCTAGGGATATGGGGACAAGTGAAAACTGCTCACTCAGACTGGGACACCCCTGGGCTAAACTCAGGAGCAAGGTGTGATCCAGGCCTGTAGACCCAAAAACCTCACCATGAGTTCTTTCCATCTGGATACGGCAGTGGAAAGGAGAAGGTGCTGGGTGGGGAAAAGCATTACGCTGAAAAGAGCTCCTGCCTCTGCCACCCGCCTGGAGTTTGGTCTCCAACAAGCATGGGTTTTCTCACCTTTAGAGAAACGAGGGGTAGAAGCCATCGAGTTTCCTCAAGTGCTTGAGGGGCCTCATTTTCAGAGCTGCTCAGCTCCCTTCCCTGCCCGCAGTGCGTCCACGGGACCCCAGCCCACGACCCCTCCCTTCCGATCTTTCCCTTTGGAAGCTTCAGATGTGCCCACTCAGGCACCTAGTGGTTTGGGGTCCTGAGCTGACGCAATTTTAATGAGTTTCCATCATTTTCAAAGGGAAAAATGGGAGGGAGGTGGCTTGTTACTGAGACAGATCGCAGCACACCTAGAAGGACAGGACACTCATTTCCATTTACCTCGTCTGATGACCCTCCAGTTCCATCAGTGGTTGAGTGAACGCGGCCTGTTCTTCCCAATCATGGTGCAAGTGTGTAATTTCTCCCAGTGGAATTTGATTTTAATGAGAGGCTAGCTCATAGGAGAGAGTCATTATCTAGATAGCATGCACGCGTCAGGTTAATTTTAAATCAGCTTTTAGGTCAATCTGTCTTAATTAATCCATTAACTGTTTTTGAATAGCAATTTCAATAATTGTTTTAGCATAATACTTGGCAGTGTAATTGCTTTTTGGAATCTGTTCATTGAGATGTCAGAGTCAGATCCGGGGCTCCCTCCCTGTGCCCGAGTTTGTGTGTGTGTGTGTGTGTGTGTGTGCGTGTGTGCGTGCATGTACAAGCATGTGGGGGGTGCTTCCTCTGATTATTAATGAATGCATTTTCACGAGGCTTATTGATATCAGGGAGCCCTGCCTTTATTTTTAAAAAATTGTTAAATAAAATTTTAATGTTAGAATAGTTTTAGATTTACAGAAAATTGTGATGATAATACAGAGTTCCCATATACTTCACACCAAATTTTCCCTGTGATTAGCACCTTACATTAGTATGGCCCCTTTGTCACCATTAAAAAACAGTAGAAAAGATCAATGAAACAAAGAGCTGGTTCTTTGAGAAGATAAACAAAATTGACAAACCTTTAGCCAGACTTACTAAGGAAAAAGGAGACAAGGCTCAAATAAATAAAATTAGAAATGAAAGAGGAGAAATTACAATGGACACCACAGAAATACAAAGGATTATAAGAGAACACTATGAAAAACCATATGCCAACAAATTGGACATCTAGAAGAAATGGATAAATTCTTAGACTCATACAACCTTCCAAAACTGAATCAAGAAGAAATAGAGAATCTGAACAGACAAATCACATGTAAAGAGATTGAAACAGTAATCAAAAACCTCCCAAAAAATAAAAGTCCAGGACCAGATGGCTTCTCTGGAGAATTTTACCAAACATTCAAATAAGATTTAAAACCTATCCTTCTCAAACTATTCCAAAATAGAGGAAGATGGAACACTTCCTAACTCATTCTATGAGGCCAACATCACTCTGATACCAAAGCCAGGCAAGGACAATACAAAGAAGGAAAATTACAGGCCAATATCATTGAGGAACATAGATGCAAAAATCCTCAACAAAACATTGGCAAACCGAATCCAGCAATACATTAAAAAGATCACACAGGGCCGGCCCCGTGGCTTAGCGGTTAAGTGCATGCGCTCCGCTGCTGGCGGCCCGGGTTCCGATCCCGGGATCGCACCGACGCGCCGCTTCTCCGGCCATGCTGAGGCCACGTCCCACATACAGCAACTAGAAGGATGTGCAGCTATGACAGACAACTATCTACTGGGGCGTTGGGGGAAAAATAAATAAATAAAATCTTTAAAAAAAAAAAAAAACACACACCATGATCGAGTGAGATTTATACCAGGGACACAGGGATGATTCAACATCCGCAAATCAATCAACGTGATACACCACATTAACAAAACGAGGAATAAAAACCATATGATCATCTCAATAGATGCAGAGAAGGCTTTTGACAATATCCAACATCCCTTTATGATAAAAAGTCTCAGCAAAATGGGTATAGAAGGAAAGTATCTCAACATAATAAAGGCCATATATGACAAACCCACAGCCAACATCATACTCAATGGGGAAAAACTGAAAGCCACCCTTCTGAGAACAGGGACAAGACAAGGGTGCCCACTCTCACCACTCTTATTCAACACAGTACTGGAGGTTCTGGCCAGAGCAATTAGGCAAGAAAAAGGAATAAAAGGAATCCAAATAGGCAATGAAGAAGTGAAACTCTCGCTGTTTGCAGATGACATGATTTTATATATAGAAAACCCTACTAAAGAATCCATCAGAAAACTATTAGAAATAATCAACAACGACAGCAAAGTTGCAAGGTACAAAATCAGCTTACAAAAATCAGTTGCATTTCTATACTCTAATAACGAACTGACAGAAAGAACTCAGGAATACAATCTCATTTACAATCGCAACAAAAAGAATAAAATTTGGCTTATTATGATTTCAATCTTCTGAAATTTATGGAGGCTTGCCTTGTTTCCCAACATATGGTCTATTCTCGAGAATGTTCCATGAGCACTTGAGAAGACTGTGTATTCTGCTGTGTTTGGATGGAGTGCTCTCTATATATCTATTAAGTCCATCTGGTCTAGTTTTTCATTTAAGTCCACTATTTCCTATTGACTTTCTGTCTGGATGACCTATCCATCGATGTAAGTGGGGTGTTAAAGTCCCCTACTATTATTGTGTTGTTGTTAATATCCCTTTGAGGTTTGTTAATAGTTGCTGTATGTACTTTGGTGTTCCTCTGTTGGGTGAATATATATTTATAAGTGACATGCCTTCTTGGTGGAGTGACTCTTTTATCATTATATATTGCCCCTCTTTGTCTCTCATTACCTGTTTTATCTTGAAGTCTACTTTGTCTGAAGTATGGCAACAGCTGCTTTCTTTTATTTGCCATTAGCTTCGAGTATCACCTTCCATCCCTTCACTCGGAGCCTGTGTTTGTCTTTAGAGCTGAGATGTGTTTCCTGGAGGCAGCATATTGTGGGGTCTTGTTTTTTAATCCATCCCGCCACTCTGTGTCTTTTGATTGGAGAATTCAATCTATTTACATTTAGAGTTATTATTGATATATCAGGGCTTAATGCTACTAGTTTATCACCTATTTTCTGGTTCTTCTGCACTTCCTTTGTTTCTTGTCCTGTGTGTTTTGGACTACCAATTCAGTTTGGTAGTTCTCTATGATGGTTTTCTTAGTTTTCTCTTTATTTATCATACATGTCTGTGTTCTGATTATTTGCTTAGTAGTTACCATGAGGTTTGTATAAAAAATCACATAGATGAGATAGTCCGTTTTCTGATAGTCTCTTATTTCCTTAGACTAAGTCAATTCCATCCGTTTCCTCTTCCCCTTCTAAGTTATTATTGTCCCAACTTATTCCATCTTGTGTTATGGTTTGTGGTTAAAATGACAAGATTATATTTATTTTTGGTGTTTTCCTTCCCTTTATCTTTGCTGTTATAATTAAGTATTTGCTAACCTGTTCTGATAGAGAGCTTCAATTTTTCTGATTTTGTTTACCTATTTTTCTCCTTGCTCACGGATTTGTATCCCCCCCCCCTTTTTTTTTCCAGGTATGAGGGCCTTCTTGAGCATTTCTTGTAGTGGGGGTCTTGTGGCAATGAACTCTCTTAGCTTTTGTTTATCTGGGAAAGTTTTTATTTCTCCATCATATCTGAAGGATATTTTTGCTGGATATTCTTGGCTGAAAGTTTTTGTCTTTCAGAATTTTGAATATATCATTCCACTCTCTCCTAGCCTGTAGAGTTTCTGCTGTGAAATCCGCTGAGAGCCTGATAGGAGTTCCTTTGTACCTTACTCTCTTCTGCCTTGCTGCCCTTAATATTTTTTCTTTGTCATTGACTTTTGCCAGCTTTACTATTACATGCCTTGGAGAGGTTTGGAAAAACTTCAAACTTCCCCAGGTTTGGACTGTTCTCAGTTATTATTTCTTTGAACAAGCTCTCTGCTCCTTTTTCCCCTCTCTTTTCCTTCTCGAATAGCTATAATCCTTATGTTGCATTTCCTAAATGAGTCAGATATTTCTT